>NC_056728.1:419466832-419554332 GCF_019279795.1 Protopterus annectens | reverse complement strand
GGACATTACCTTAAAGAAACAGAAAATTAAACATGTTGCTTCTGCTCATAGGAATCCACAAAGTGAGTGGCAGGCCTTTACTCAAGGGTTATATAATGCTTTACTGCTATTAAGGCATCTTCAAGGGGTTTCGGTTCCTGCTCATCCTTGATCCTCTTCTACACGTAAAAGGCCAAGGAAATTGAATTCTTAAGAGGAAGAGTTGGATTCTGATGAAGAATCCCTTACTTATTCTACTCAGATTCCTTCTCCTTTAAACTACGGATCTGAGGGGGAGGATTCTAATAGTCCAGATACTCCTGAGGAAATTTCCTTTGGGGACACAATCTCTAGGATGATGGAATTTTTTTTTTTTAAATGGGATTGTGCCCAGGTTTCTGATATCCATAAGAGGTACTATGAGTTACTGCAGATGGAATCTCCTAAACCTGTGGCTATTCCTCCTGCCTTGTCTGCTTTACCGGATGTTTTTTCCAGTGCCTCTAAAGTGCCCGATTCTCTGCCCCCTGCTCCCAAGAAGTCTGGCAGGTTTTATAGGGTACCTGAGGATTGTTCCTTTTTTTCAAATGTTCTGCTGCTGACCTCTCTGTGGTGTCTGTAGTCTCTGATAAGCCATCTCAATTGCTTCCTTCATCCAAGTTACTGCCTTCTGACAAGGACAGCAGAACCATGGACAGGCTGGGTAAGAAGGTTTATACTTCAGATACCCTAAGCTTTTAGGGCTATTAATTATCAGACCCATGTATCTAGGTATGTGTTGGCTCTTCTTTCTCAGGCTGATCAGCTTTTATTCTGATCTTCCAGACTCAGAGTAAATCTTCTGCTAGTGTCTTCCTCTCAAGTAGTTCGTCACTCTATCAAATGTAGTTATAATGTAGCAAATGCCTCTTCTAGGGCTGCTGCTTTTGGTTTGGTACCCGAGCAAGTATTCTTGGCTTAGGCTTCAACCTTTATCTGATGAAATTAAGGCTAAGTTGAAGGATGCTCCTCTGGATAATAAACTTTTGTTTGGGGAAGCAACTGCTGGATCAAGTCTCTTCAGGACAAAAAGAAGGCCTTAACAGGAGCTTAAACATGTCTTTGTTTCTCCTGTGCCTAAATTAAAAAACTACCCTTCCAAGCCAGCCTTTGTCTATAGACAATCTTGCCCTTCTGCTAAAGGTAAAAAAGGGTGGTAAACAGGTTCCTCCTACTAAGGCCAATCAGACTGCACGGATTCAAAAGCCTTCCTTTCCTGACAAACCAGGTGCTGTATGACTATCCACCCGTTTCCAGCCACATTTTAATTTCTCTTCACCTTTCTGTTCCTACATGGCTTCATATCACCCAGGATTCTTGGGTTTTGTCAATCATTTGTCAGGGGTACTTCATGGTGCGGATGTCCAGTCCTACTTTTATGGGCATTCCTCGGCTTCCTCAGGAACAACTTCCTTTTTTTCCCCAGAGGTTCTTTGAGATCTCTTGTCTCAGTGTACTATTCAAGACGTGCCTCCTGTGCCCCAAAGGGCTAAGGGGTTTTATTAAAGAATGTTTCTAGTGCCCATAAAAGTGGGCACGTAGAGACTGATTCTAGACCTCTCTCATCTAAACACTTTTTTGAAGGTGCTTTACTTTCAGATGTTGTCCCTTCTGACCCTGTTTCCTCTCTTGCTCCCTCAGGCCTTTCTGGTGTCTCTGGATCTCAAGGATGCTTATTTCCACATTCTGATCCATCCTCTTTTCAGGAAGTTTGGCATTTCTCTGTTGCTCCCTGGCAATTTCAGTTCAGTGCTTTGCCCTTTGGCCTTACCCTGCCCTAAGCGTGTTCACCAAATGCCTCACTCCTGTGATTGCTTTTTGCAGTCTTCAAGGGATCCAAATATTTCCTTACTTGGATGACCTGCTGATTCAGATTCCTCTCTAGAGGTCCTTTTACAAAATCTTCATTTTACCATTTTTTTTTCTTCAGAGCCTGGGGTTCACAATAAACTTCAAAAAGTCTTCCTTGACGACTCCTCAGGATGATGCCTTTCTGGGTTGTAGGATTCAGACGGTGCCAATGCTGGCATCCCTGCCTCCTCCAAAGGCTTTAACTCTCATTTCTTACTTTCAAACACTTCTTCCCCTGGCCTCAATTACAGCCAGGGAGTTTCTGAGAGCTCTGGGTTTCATGGCTTCCACCATTCTGATGCTCCCTCTGGCCAAACTCCACATGAGGAAGTTCCACTGATTTCTGAATTCAGTGTGGCTTTAACATGCGCATCCTTCTAGACTTTACAGTTCCTCTTCTCCCTTGTCTCAAGAAGGAACTTTTATGATGGATTCAGCAGTTGTCTCTGAATCTAGGGCTCCCTTTTCATCATCCTCTTCCCTCTCAGGATCTGTTCACAGATGCTTCAGATGTGGGATGGGGAGCAATGTTTGGTTCCCTAAAGGTTCAGGGAGTGTGGTTGCCTCATCACCAAAAGGAGCACATCTATGTCACAGAGATGAAAGCTCTAATGATGGCTCTTCAGTCCTTTCATCCTCTTTTCTCTCTGGAGCCTCTCAAGATATTCACAGACAATACCACACTTGTGTGGTATATGAACAAACAGGAAGGAACAAGATCTTAGCTTCTTTGCCGGTTGGCACTTCTGGTATGGGATCTGGCCCTCAAATATTAAGTGACTCTTCAGACAGTTTATATTCTTTCAGATCAGAACATTGTGGCAGACACTCTGAGCAGGGCTTTCACTCAATCCTATGAACGGATGCTTCACAGGGATGTGTTTCTGGACATTGTTCACCAGTGGGGTACTCCTCAAGTAGATCTCTTTGCCTCCCCTCTGAACAGACACCTTCCGCTGTTATGTGCCAGAGTCCCAGGTTCTCTGGTGTGGAAGGTGGAAACCCTCTCATTTTCTTTGAAGGGGATGTTTCTTTATGCATTCCCTCCCCTTCCTCTCATTCCAAGTGTCCTGTACAAGGTTGAACAGGATACTTTCAAAATCTTGTTGGTGACTCACTTTTGGCAGCAACAGCACTGGTTCCCTCTATTTCTGCATCTAGCCAAGGGTAATCATCACAAGTCACCTCACAAGGTGGATCTACTCACACAAGACAAGGGATCTCTCATCCATACCTACCTATCCATGCTTCAACTGACACTGAAGGTGATAGGGTTTTGATTCCTCATAGACACCTTTTTTCTGAGGATGTGCTGCAGGTCCTACAGGAGGCCAGGAAAGCTACTAGGAAACCCTACTTATCTAAATGGAAGAAGTTTTCTATTTGGTGTCTTTCCCATGACCTGGACCCACTTACTGTGGATGTTCCTTTGGGTCTTTCTTATTTGTGCGAGTTGCTCAATGCTGGTTTGGCTTATTCTTCTATTAAGGCCCACTCATCAGTTCTTTCTGCTTGTCTGCCATTAACTTCTCAGTTAGCTTCTAGATCGGAGGCTAGGCAATTTCGTAAAGGCGTCTTTAATAGCAGACCTTCCAGGAAGCCTGTTCCTCCTCCTGGGATCTTAATTTTGTTCTGGAGAAACTGACTCAGGCTCCTTTTGAGCCTACTGTTTCAGCTTCCTTGCAAAAGTTTTCTTGGAAGACAGTTCTTTTGTTAGCTCTTACTTCTGCCAGATGGGTATCCGAGTTGCAAGCCCTTATGGCCTGTCCACCTTTTTTGATATTTTATGAAGAAAAGGGGTCTTTGCATACTAATCCTTCTTTTATGCCCAAGGTGGTTAATGAGTTGTCATTTAATTAGTCTATTAATTTGCTTACTTTTTTCCCCTCTCAGTAATCTGACAGTGAGAGGGTGCTGCATACCTTAGATGTGCATAGACAGCTCAGATTTTATTTGGATAATACTAAAGCTATCAGAAAATCTGATCAGTTGTTTGTTTCCTTTCATCCTAGGTCTTTACAATTGGCTGTTTTAAAGCAAACTATTTTTACTTGGATTTCAAAGGCTATTTCTTTTTGTTACACTTTTCAAGGTAAGACCCTTCCTTCTTCTGCAAAGGCCCATTCTACTAGAGCTGTGGCTTCTTCTGGTGCATTTTTTTAACGGCTCAGACATTAACTCTATTCTTGAAGCAGCTACCTGGACTTCGTTGCATACTTTTACCAAACACTACAAAGCTGGATGGTATCGCTAGAGCTGGTTTTGCTAATGCCATGCTTCATGGCTTCTTAGAGGGCTCTAATGCTGATTCCTCCTCCCAAAGTTTCATCTTGAGCTTTGGCACACTCTCAGAAGTTATGAATACTGCAGTGGTGAACATAAAGGCATAGTACAGTTGTGTAAAATATTACTATAATGGTAGATGTCCTAGCCTTCACCGCTGCAGTATTCACTCCCACCCTCTAGTCTTTTTTTTTTTCCTACCTGAATGTGCAGGTTCTCTTTGGTTTTCTTTGGACTGCTGTTCCTACTGAGGCAATCAGTTCTGTGGATGGTATGCCTGAACGTCACTTTTGTGCCCTTTATGCAAGGAGCATTTAGGAGACATTCAGCATGCCATAAAGCAACAGCAGGCTTTGGTAAAATGGCCGGACAACGGGCTTCCATGGCAGGAAATCCCATAAGTTATGAATATTGCAGTGGTGAAGGCAAGGACAACTGCCGTTATGTTAAGATTTTACACAACTGTACTTTGTTTTTTGTTTTTTTCTTTAAATTGTTACAGTTTAGGTTTTTTAGAATTGTGAGACAGTTTGAGATGGGAATAGCCCTAGAAGAAGGTATGAAAACCATCTGCCATTTCTGGCAGCACAGGGGAAAAGCAACATCTGCATAGCCAGTGAGACTCAGTAGGGTAACTGATAAGCACAATTTTAAAATGCATGAACAGAGTCTTTCCTCTTCTCAACTTTGAGGGAATTCCACACAGCTGTCAGGTCGCCCATCTCATTTTTTTATTATCTTCAATTCACTGTAGCTGTGTAGACTAAAACATCCTGACTTTGCTAAATATCAGTCTACCAATTTTGAAGAAAATATGAGATGACCTTGGGAGAAGCATTATCATGGGAAATAGTGCAGTTAGTAACCAGAAGACTACATTCAGTAGCTAGTACTTTGGCTACATTCAGGGATAAATATTTCATTCAGCCAAGCCATCCTAATATGCAAGATCCATAAAATGTACTTATTTTGAGCAATTTTATTAGTTGTCACTAGGACATATGTCTTCAGAGGAGAAATTTTAACCAGCACAGACCAAGTTAGTAAATCAGGTATAAGAGAAGAGACTAGTGAATTTACTTGAGAGACATTTTTCGTTTAGATGGAGGGGATCAGTATTTTCTGTTTCTGCTTCATTTTACCTTTTGCTTGACAAAAGTGTTTAAGCCTGCTTCCGTAATAACCTTTTTTGGGGTGAGAGCCACTGCACAGCCCAGCTAAGACTCGAACAATGATCATTCTTTCCCCACTGAGCTCCTCAAATGTTCCTAGTCCAACCCCTCAGATTTGTTATGGGAAAACAGACTGGAATGGTTTCCTAGGTGAACATTCTGGTGTTATAGAAGAACAACATTTTGCATCCAAAGACTCAAGGACTAGGTTGCATTCACAGGTACATCTTGATTTCCACTTTAGAAACATTGCCAGGATAAAATATCTCTGACTGAACAAGGACTGTTAAAGTTATGCATGAACTGATTTTTTTCAGATTACACAACACATTGCCTACTTTACCTGGGGTTAAACAGTAAACATTTAAGATGTCCAAGTGCAGAACTATGTAGCCAGTTTTACAACTGGGCCTTCCAGGTAACGCCACATACTACTTATCTGGTACATTTATTGTGCCCCTCACAGTTCTCATCCTGGCTATATTAAGAAGTTGTTAGTGTCCTTCCATTCATTTTGCACACTTCATGTAAATGCCGTGGGACTGTGAGCAATTCCAAGAACTTGGCTTGAGACCTCAGGAAAATGTCTTCATAATTACTAGGTTTCAGTCCTCTGGATGTCTGAAAAAAGATTTAGTTACACATCAGCTAAGATTAAAGAGCGGAAGTTTTTTTTCCCTGTTGCACACGTTTACAGAGTAGAGGTTATGTTCACTGAAATATGGAACCTTAGCTGACAAGCATTAATAGAAGGCAAAATCAGGGACAGCTGACATGTATGCTTCCACAGGGAAGATAACTTGCCACACCAAAAATGTAGTGGTTACTGATGATTGTCTTCTGACTTCAGAGTCTGTAAAAGTATTTCAAACAGATGCAAGACTAACTAATTAATTGACAGCTTTGAGCTTCATAGATGAATTAATGAAAACCTGACTGTCGCTACCCATACAACTTTGACTTCTGAGCTGACTGTGAAAAGGGATAATCAGATGCAGAAGACTATGAGGATTCTGGGAAAAAATACAGCAGTTTGCTATGCATAACTATTCAAAAAGCTAACCTCTGAATACCTGCCAATGCATTTAAAACTAAACTAAAAACATACCAGTACAGCAACAACAGAACTACAGTGCCAGTTGCTGCTCGTGCGATTTTAAATAGAGAGAATTAATTGACTGGTGGGATAGGGCTTCCACACGTCACGCCAGCTGTGAACCTCCTGCAAACTTAGGCAGAGTCCAACCACCTGAATTATCCTTATTATAATGGCCACTGGTTGTCCCTCTCCTTGAGGAACATGGCCATTACAGAGGATAAATTTGTGGTTTCCCATCCATTTATCCAAACTACATCTGAATACACTAACAGAAGTAATTTGCTTTATGTGTAGTGGAAGACATTTCCACAGAAGTAATATTCTCTGCGATACATACCTATCCCATCCAACATGTTCCATTTATGTAGCAAAACAGAACGAGATTCCTTTAGTAGGTGCTGACTTTACCTTTGGACTTCAGATGTGTAAAAGGTCTGATAGGGTAGGCTCTGTTGAGACTCTATACACAAGGTAAAAGTTGCCATTTGTAGCCTGCATGATAGCAAGAAGAGGGAAAAGACCAAGATGGTATAAATGGTTTTCTGTGATTTAGGCACTTAATTTTTTCAGTGAGAAAGTATTGTGGTCAGTCCAGTTGTAACAAGTGCTTAGACAGGTACATACTGAATAGGGCATTACATTCAATGACTGGCCTGATGAGAGCAGAGTACAGAGGAATGATTACATCCATAGACCTGGATGTTATACCTATTATGATGTGTGTGGTGAAAGACGATTTCCTTACAACAGTGATCTTAATGGTTTTGCTGACGCCATAAAATGAATAATGACTTCGGACATTTACAGTTTTTGCCTCTTAAAGCACAATTTCTTCAGTCTCTCATTTCCCAAACTCTGTGTTCACCACCAACTGCATTCCATAGTAGGAGCCATATAACAAACCACTGCTGAGAGAATCAAGACACATTCCTTCTGTGCTTAAATTCAGAAGTTACTATCAAATATTTTAACATATTTATTAAATGATCACATTTTAAACAGTAACACTGAGTATGATCATAGCTCCATAGATGAATACTAGGCTAACTGCCCTGGATGGCCATTTTAATCCTAGCCAGTAACCCAAGGTCAGAATCAAACACTGTACCTTATATGTCTATGAGGTGAAGACCTTAACTGTTTTGCCAAACCCACCCATTCTGCTGTTTACATTAATTATACCCACCCATTTATAAGTAATACAAAACTATGGAAACTTATTTATGGACATAGTTTATAAGATAGAAGTGATTAAGATGCTTTTGGTCCTGCTGGTTTCTTTATGCAAGCCAGGTTTACATGGAACTACTGGAGAGCACATCTGGAAAAAATATGAAGAAGAAAATTAAGGAGTTTCTTTGGAGTAAAAAAAGGGAATGAGTGTAATGGACAAAACTAATACTAACAAAGGAGTAGTGTGGCTTGAGGCGTCAATATTTGGAGGCGTACTATACAGGCCACACCACAGAAATTAATATATTTGATGCAGGACACTGACTATATGCCCAAATGTAACACTTGATAGAGACCAACGACCTGACAAACAGGATCATACACAGGCATTTGGGGAGATATAGGTAATTACTATAAAATGCATTATGTACAGTCTTACATACATGTCAGTATTAAGCAAGTCTTTAGTTTAAAGGATGTTAGACCCTGGAAAAATAAAATTCCAATAGGTTACACTATATAAGGCAATAAAGACACAGAAGGGAATGTCATGTGCATTTGGAGAAGGAAGAACAAAGAACCAAGATTTTTGGAACAGATGATTAAGGGTCATAAGGTAATCAAACAGAATGAAGCTAGACAAATTTTTGGGTCATTGAACTCTACCAACTTGCATACACAGGTCTAATATTAAAGCTCAGGGAAGATATGAGAGGGATGAAAAGTAATTTTGTTAAACTACAAATAACAGGTTTTACAACTGAGGTTAAAACAGAAAATGAAGAAGAGTAAGAGTAATAAATATAGCATATAAGACAATATTAGATTTGAGACAACAACGCAGTTCAAATGTAAAAATGCATGGAGTGGATGATTAAAAATATTATGAATGAGAAGTGGAGGAAAACACATCTTAATCTTACATTTGCAACAAAAATCAAAACATTTTGATTTTTTGCAAGGAAATGTTTACACAAATATTTACAGACCCCTATGGCACTTATATTTGGATAAAATGAGGAGTTGCATCAGTACACATATGATTTGAATAATATGTTAAGTCTTATACTTGGAAGAGAATTTAGCCTATGTAAATAGATGTCTTTGTTGAGCCGAGGTAAAATAAGATGTACTTAAGTGAAAACAATGCTAGCTTTTCTAGTAATATTGGTTATGAAAGCAATAACCAGAAAATGGAAAATCAAAGACAAACCATCAATAAGAGAGGTGAAAAAATATTATGATGATTAAAATGTGTAACAGAGCAATTAGAGATCAGAAATGGGTAACAGAGCAATTAGAGATCAGAAATGGATCATCATAGTATGAAAATGAGCTGTATGGAATGCTACATTGGAACTTGCACTTGAAAAAGGTGCCGGGATGGATGGAACAAAGTACCTAAGATCTATATAGTACACTCCAGTACAAAATGAAAAGTCACTGGTTCAGTTGTTAAGACTTGTAGTTTAATGTAAGAAAGAGAATATGGTCACCAAGTAATTCCTGTTCTCAAATTAGATTGTAAACAGTTTACCTGCATTGAACTGTTTTTAATCAGGATTATTAAAGCTAACATGAGACGTTTAGACCAAGTAGAACAGTTGATTGCATGCTTAACAATAAATACCAAGTTATTTATAACTGAAGTTAAAACACTGTCTGACGAGGCTGTTTTGTTAGTAGTGTATAAACATATAATTTTAAAACGGCTGTATAATCAATTAATGTACAAATAAGTCCACCATGCAAGGGGATTGCACAGTATGATATACTGAAAAATGTTACACAGAATATGAAGTACCTAATATTTATTTACTGGTACAACAAATGTAAAACAACAGTCCAAGTTAAGAATTTCAGTAAGTTCTGTGCTCTCTATCAAAAGGGTTTAGGTGTTTACTTTCGTCATCTATCTTAACTTGACATACTTTGCTGTCCTTAGTAAATAAAAGATAAAACAATTTACATATTACCCAAAGGGAAGCCCTACACTGTATTATTTTTATATACACCCGATCTCACCCTGTAATGTGTACACAAGTCAGGGTTCTTACTATTCCCTAGTGAAAGGGGCTCAGAGGTACTTCTTTACAAGTAATGTGCCTCGTGTGACAAGACGTTGTACATTACAACTGTATGCCCTCAGCAGATCTCAGAAGAGTAGTAGTAGTAGTAGTTGATGGGTCATACTACTACTCAGGCATGCTTCCAGTGGCACACATCACAACAGGATAAATGCAATTTACCTCTGGAGTGCGCTTTAGCAGTCAGCACCTTGGTACTCTGCAAAACTTACTGAATGTCACCCTAGGCTTCTATCTTTAGTATCCATCAGTTCTATACCACGTAGCAATAATAATAATAATAATAATGATGATGATAATAAAAGCATTTAAAATTGTGATGAACACGGTTATCAGGGCACACTAGATATTTTTCTCATAACAGTCATCTGAGATAATCATAGGGATGTGTGATAAGCATTTAATGACACCAGAAAAAAATCCTACCTGTGAGACCTGCAGCATTTTTCTTCCAGTCTGGGGCAATTAAATTGCCTGCCCGTGCTGTTCTTACAATAATATGCTGAACATCTCTCCATGTTAAGGAAAGGCTAAAAAAAAGAAAAAAGGAACCCATGAACAATCAGCTCTACAACAGCATCAAACCTTTAAGCAACTGTAAAAGGGGCAACTCTGCAAAATATCATGGCAAACAATGAAGTCCCACATCTCATCATGATTCTAACATAAAACTCTCCCTGCTTACCAGTAAAAAAAACAAATAAAATCTATACAACTAGCTGCTGCAAATGATGCCTTTCATTGTTACATAACCTGCTTGAGACAATCAAGATGGTAAAAGAAAAATGTGATTTAAAAAAAAAAAAAAAAAACAGGTTAAGTACTCGCCATAATGTTTTATCTGCGTTGTCCATTTTCATTATTTCTCAAATAATGGGTCTCGGATCCAACTCGGCCATTTCTACCAGATCTTCAGATCCAAACTCTCAAGCTCCTCTCTTTACCCATAATGCTCCACCAACTTAACATACCACAGATCAAGTTTGCCGCCCTATAGGTCAAGGGACAATACCTTAAAGGAAATAAGAAAGGATAGAATAAGAAAACAGAGCTGGAGCTCAAACAAAGAAAGAATAGTTGTGTAAGAACTTACATAACCTTAGATGTCCTTCTCTTCCTTGTTGCAGTACTCATAACAGTAGGGAGCTTGCTGCCTGCAGCACTGGACATCTGGCCAGTATACCAAAGTCTTAGGAGCAGGGGTATGAGCTGTGTTGCTTCTCAGAGCCATAAACCGACATTGGCTAAAAAAGTGACGTCTGCACACACTCCCTTCAGAAATGACTGCCGCATACAGTACTACCCCCCTGGGGAGCAAGGAAAGGAAGCTTTTCAGACCAACATATGCCACCAGGCCAAAGAAACCCACCTAAATGTATGTGCCTGTTACAGTGTCTTGTTTGGATGGACAGAAAGTAAGGAAAGTCACTCCAGATGGACAAAACAGAGTCAGAGGGGGTTGGGGATGGGAGACTGAATACTGCAACATGGAAGGGAAGGACATCTAGGGTTATGGTAAGTTCTTACACAACTATTCTATGTCCTTCTATTCCCATGTTGCAGTATTCTTAACTGTAGGGTGAGTACCCAAGCTTTAGGTATGAACCTGGGAGGAAGGTAGAAGGGCCTGATCTATGACACCCTGCAAAATTGACCTAGCAAACACAGTTCTGGCTCTGGAGACCAAGTCTAACTTGTAGTGCTTGGTAAATGTATAGACTGAGGACCCAGGTGGCCGCTTCCATTATGGAAGCATAGTCCCCCCCTCTGAAAAAGGCTGCTGAAGAGGTAGCTGCCCTAGTAGAATGTGCACTCACATTGGTAGTTAAAACCTTTCCATGAAAGGAATAACAGGCAGAGACAGCTTTAGAAATCCATGAAGATATACAGTGGATATAAAAAGTTTACATACCTCTGTTAAAATGCCAGGTTTTTGTGATATAAAAAAAGAGACCACAATAAATCATTTCAAAACTTTTCCCACCTTTAATGTGACCTATAACCTGTACAATTCAGTTGGAAAACAAACAAATCTGTTAGGGGAAAAAATATAAAAAATAAAAAATGTACAATATGCTGATTGAAGTGTGCACACCCTTAAACTAACACTAATGGATTTCTAATGGATATGAACATCCAAGGAATGTAGGGTCCTTTCAGATGGATTTTGAAGTTGAGAGAAAAAACAGGGAAGTCAATGGCTTGATTTAAGGACAGTTCATTAACCACTTTAGGCATGAACGAGAGGTTAGTCCTGAGGGAGACCCTGTACTTATGGAAGATGAGGTAAGGGGGGTTAGCCATCAAGGCCTGGATTTAAGAGACCCCCCCTGGCAGATGTGAGGGCTACCAGTAGTACTTTTTTCTGAGATGCTGAGTGAGCTGGTTCAAAAGGAGGTAGTGTGAGTTTTTCAAGGACAAAACTCCAGGTGGTCTAATATGAAGGACCCATCTTAAGAACAGTCTTTCCTCTTATCTGGATGCCAAAGGACTAACCATGGGGAGACAGGCAGAAATGGCTGACAAGTGTACCTTAAGAGAAGAGTAGGTCAGCCCTGAATGTAGTAGGTCAGCCCTGAATGTAGAAGCTCACACTAGTAAGAAAGAACCATAGATACAGGAATAAGAAAAGGGTCCTGTTTTTTCTTTTGACACCACCTGGAGAATACTTTCCATTTTACCACATAATTTCTCCTCGTACTAGGTTTCCTGGCCTCCTGCAGGACACTGAGTATGTCCTCTGAATATGGGTGTCCAAAGGGGATCAGAACTCTATCACCCATAGAGTGAGTCTGAGGTTGAGCACCTGAGGGTGTATGAGTGATCCCTTGTCTTGTGCGAGTAGGTCAAATCAGTAGGGTAACCTGTGGTAATTGTCCTTGGCTAGTAGATGAAGAAGGGGAAACCAATGCTGTCTTGGCCAAAAGGGAGTCACCAGCAGGATTTTTGATTTGTCTCTCTGAATTTTAAGGAGGACCCTTTGAATCAGTGTGAAGGGGGGAAAGGCATAAAGATACATCCCTGCCCACGAAAGAGAGAAAGCATCCACCCTCCATGTCTGTGGATGTGGATCCCTTGCGCAAAACAGAAGCATCTGCCTGTCCTGGGAGGAGGCAAACAGATCTGCCAAAGAGATACCCCACCTGTGAATGAGACCCAAAAAGACCTCCCTGTGAAGCATCCATTCATGAGAGGGTGTAGAGGTTCTGCTGAGAGTGTCCGCCATCACATTCTCTGCTCAAGGACTGTACACTGCTTGCAGGTGAATGTGCAATTCTGCTGCTAGGGACCAAATCTGAATTACCAGGCTGCAGAGTGGGTAGGGCCTTGTCCCCCCCCCCCCTGCTTGTTGATACATCACAGGACAGTCATATTGCTTGTGACAACTTTTAAGGTGCATGGTTGGAGAACTGGATGGAAGGTCTGCAAGGCTAAGAGATGGGCCCTCATCTCTTTGATATTGATGTGGTCCTTTTGTCTTAGGGAGGACCACTCTCCCTGAACTTTTTTGTTGTGGGTTTGCAGGACAGCTCCCCAACCTAGGTCTGAAGCATCTGTGAAGATCTGTTGTGAGGGTGTGGGGATCTGCAAGAATATACCCTGGTTGCGGTGTATAGCTGCAATCCGTTGCACCTCTTTTCAGGCATGGGAGGAAAGGTAGAGGAGCCTCCTGGGGCGTGTGAATGTTGGTTCCACGGACTCCTCAGCTAGCACTGAAATTTTCTCATATGCAGCCTTGCTAAGGGGAGCATGGGTATCAAGAATGCCATGTGGCCTAGGACCCTCAGGAATTTACTGGCTGATAATGATTGGAGATAATGTGTGATGGATTCCACCTTCTGCCAAGGAATGAAGACTGCCATCTGGTCTGTTTTTATCCTGCACCCCAAGAAAACCAGGTCTTGGGTGGGTGTCACTTGAAACTTTGCCTGGTTCAAAGTGAACCCTAGGTTTGCCAGGATATTAGATACCATGACTAGGTGGTGATGGAGGGTGTGGCAATCCAGGTGAAGTATCAAGAGGTCATCTAGGTATGGATATATTTGAATACCCTGCACTCTGCAGTGGGCGATAACTGGAGCTAGGCACTCTGTGAATACTCTGGGGGCTGTGGAAAGCACAAATGGCAATGCAGAAAATTGAAAATACAAGGAACCCATGGAAAAGCATAGGAACTTCCTGTGGCTGGGGTGAATAGGACTATGAAGGTAAACATCCTTCAGATCCAGGGATACCATGAAGGCTTGGCGAGGGATGAGAGGTAGGAGGTGATGCAAGGTGAACATTTTGAAGGCAGGCACCTTGAGGAATACATTGAGTACAGACAAATCCAGGATTGGCCTCAATGGGCCATCCGTTCTTGGAACCAAAAACATCCTGGAGTAAAATCCCTTGATTGTCTGCTCCGGAGGTACTCTTTCTATGGCGCCCTGAGCTTGAAGCTGATCCAGAATTGTGGGGAAGAGATCAAGCAGACTTGTAGGTGGTTGGGTATCCCCTGAAAGGGAGAAAGTGCCCACCAAATCATAAAGTATCCTTTCTGGATTATGGAAAGGACCCAAGCCTCTGGGGTAATTTTCCACCAGGAGGGTAGGGAAAGGGCGAGGTGGAGGAATAAGGGGATGGAGTTGAGTAATGGGTTTGAGTCACAGTGGAGGAACCTTGTCCTGATCAGGCTGTCCCTGAAAGGGAGTTGGAGTGGAGGTGGAAATTTGTTTAAGAGTAGTGTGTCTCCTAGGTTGCCTCCATCCCTTAGCCTATGGGGCATTGGAATGAGATGACTGCCTTCTAACAAAGGTGGTCCTTTGAGGCTAGTTCCTATGATACCCAGGAATAGAAGATACTACCAAATGTTTTAGATTTTGTAGCTTCTTGTCTTTTTGCAGTAGGGATTTAAGAAGCTCTGCAGAGGCTGCACCAAAAGGCGCTTTATTATCAAGAGGCACATCTAACAATCTGGTCTGGAGAGCCATAGGAAGGGGCTGTAACCTCACTCAAGAATAACTTCTCAGGACAGAGCCTGAGGCTGCAGATTTGGAGGATGCCTCTACCGCATCTTAAAGTACAGTTGTGTACACTTGCCATAAATGTAGATGTTCGTGTGTATTCACTGTTGTAGTCATCACATTTGGGTTATCCCTGCCAGGGTAGCCCTCGGCCAGCCCGAATACCAGAGGCTTAGTACACTTCAGGACTGATGTCAGGTAGTCAGTAGTATAAAGTAAGGCACGTGACGCCATTACATCTGTTTTTCTTGCCGCGGAGCCAAAGCAGAAGCAGTTTGCATGAGTGCCGGTCAGCCGCTACCTGAGTTTCGCCTTCTGAATTGAAGCTGAAGTCTTCTAAAGCTAAGTACCTCTGTTGGGGATCCTTTTTTCTTACACTAACAGATGTCAGAAAAAGTTAACAATTGTCTTGCCTGTGGAAAGCAAATACCACACTGACACTTTCATTCTTTCTGCGTCACTTGCTTAGGCCCAGATCACGACGTTCCCCGCTGTCGCTTTTGTGCTTTGTTCAACGCCAGAACTATATGTCGTCAGGCCCTTATTGTAGCTAGATATTTTCACTTAAAGTCCTCGAATTCCAATATGGCTTCGGTAAGCCATCTGACAATAGACAGTTCTCGGTCCTCAGTCAGGTGCTTTTGCAGCCCCTGATGCCCACTTCTGTGGATTCACAGGCCGCTACAGAGACCCTTTTGGAGTCTGGTATGACGCAAAACTCTTGTTCGACTAAGGATCCTGCGGTTGTCTCTCCCTTGGATGAGTCCGGAACCGCTGAGCAGGTACCGGCTTCAGAGGAAGTACTTCATACTACCAATTTTTGACAAAAAACGATGACTTCTTTCGCGTCTACCGTTCTTTCAAAAACTGCTGAGTTTCTGGTGCCTGATGTACCACAGCTTGAGCATATTGTCCATCTGAATAACAATTGTCCTGAAGGAGAGAAAGTTTTGAAAAACCTGCAATGCTAAGAGGACTGCTCTCATTTCCAAGACACTGATGTGTGTCTTGGCCTCTTCTGGGGACCACATAACCTGGACTGTCCTTCACAAGTAATGACCCCTCACCCCAGTTGGAATGCATCTGTGTTCACTGTGGCCATGGGTAGGAGAAGAATAAATGGATGGCCTCTGGAAAGTTCATTTGAATGAAGCCCCAAAAGAAGAAATCTTTTGCAAGCTTGTGGGATCTTGACTGGGGAGGTTAAAGGATGCTGAAGAATGGACCACTGTACTGACAGGGTTCACTGCAAAATTTGTATGGGTACCTGGCTAGAGGGACTAGGGTCAGGGTTGCTGCCATGGATCCCAAAGCTTGTACCATTAGTCATGCTGGAAGAGAAGAATGCAGCATTACTCTCTTGACCTGTGATCTGAGAGTCAGAATGCAAGCTGGAGGGGGACAGGCTATCTGATTGACCATGTCAAGATAAACAGCTATGAACCCCAGACTCTGCATAGGTATGAGTTGTGATTTGCTGTAACTGACTGTGATGCCTTGGTGGCAACATAAGTGGAGCAAGTAGTCCCTTGCCTGTAGAAGAAGATGCCTGGTTGGAGCTGTCAGCCAATTGTCTAGGTATGGAAACACTTGGAATCACAGCAGTCTCAAAAGTGAGCTACTACCACCGCCATGCATTTGGTGAACACCCTGGGGGGCTGTGGTGAGACCAAAGGGCAGTAATCTAAACTGATAATGACTGGCTTCCAATCGGAAGTGCAAATATCTCCTGGAGTGCCCGTTCATTTTGATGTGATGGTATGCATGCTAAAGATCTATCGAGTAGATACAATCATCATTTTTTTAGTAGTGCCAGAATGGATTGAACCATGGATCATCCAGAACCTTGAATATTGCAAGAAATTATTTAGTTTACTGAGATCCAGGATGGGTCTCAACTCTCCTGTCTTCTTTGGCACTATGAATAATCTTGAATAGGTTCTGGATCCTTTCTGGTCTGTTGGGAACTCTCTTCTAGCAGCTTTTCTATTTTGAATGCTGCTGCTTCCCTCTGATTGGGTGGAACATTGAGAATTCTTTTCATTCTCATAGAGGGAATTTGGTAAAATTGTATGATATAATCGCTGGATATAATTCTCTGCACTCAGGAATCTTGTTATGGATAACCAGGCTCTTTGGTGAAGAGACATGCCCTCCCCCCCGAATGCCTCCAGAGAGCAGCAGCTGGCTTCTTTTCAGCAGTGCTGGTAGGGTTTGTCCAAGAAGTCCTGGAAACTTGGTACTGCAGACCAACTCTGCCACAGGGGTAGCATCTTCCATTTGAGTTCCCCCTCTGCTCCAGGAAGCATTATCTCCTCATGAGTTTTGGAAAGGACGCTGGGATTGAAGGAACAAGATTTTCTTATCTCCTCACCGATTTCAGGAAAAGGACCTTTAAGGGGTAGAAAAATGTATCTCTATGGCAGACAAGGTCTTTCCTTCTTGCTTACATCTGGAGAGCACATTCTTTACTTTAGACCTAAATAAGGAAGATCTATCAAGGGGAGCACTGATGAATGAAGACTTAAAGGTTTCCACAAAGTCAAATAGTTGCATCCTGGCATGTCTCCTAATGGCTATGCCTGAACCCATGCCAGTGAGGTACCTTCCGTTGGATGGTAGATCAGTCTCATGGATGTATTAGATATTGATTTCAGGATGGCCATTTCCAAGGAAACTCTGTTTTGGTCCTTGGCACACATGGACCCAGAAAGAGATTTGGAGATTTCCTTAGTCAAATCTCTTTGTAACCTTGTAAAATGTGCAAGTAATTCAATTACCACAGGGCAGAGGTCGCTGAAGCGTACATGTACTTACCAAATCTGTCCAAGGCCCTTGATTACCTGTTATGGGGCTGGACAGAAAAGCTCTGCTCTGCAAACTCTTTTTTGATGGCCGCTGCCATAACCATGGCATCATCTGGTACCCCCTTGCTCCAGTGTGTCCTACCTTTGGGAGAGACTAAAATTTTGTCTGGATGTTTATGGATGGGCTCCACAGTATCTGGTTCCTTCCACTCCTGGCAAGAAATGAGATCTATAGGTTCATCATCTGGGGGAGTTACCCAAGACACAGCCAGGCCACAACAGAAAACCTCCAGGAACACAGACTGCTCCTGTGAAGGGGTATCATTAGACCAATCACCTTTTTGTTTCAAGAGCTCCAAAATGTCTCCAAATGAGACATCTTCAGGTGGAGATCTGGGCAACCCTTCCTCTTCATCCAAGTCTGTGTCCTCCTTAAGAGGTTCTTGAGGGGAATCTAGGTGCCTCCTTTTATACAATCTCTTCTGAGGGTCCTCAATCAGCAGGGTGGTCTGGTGAGGTATCAGAAGAGACAGGAGAGTCCTGAGGACGGACTGGAGACTTGAGCGGGCTTGGCTGCCCAAGTGGAATGGAAGAATGAGGCTCAGAGCAAAGACCCTAAGGAGGTACAGTTGTCTGACCTGATGGGGTAAGAATATTGTTTCTCTACGCAACAAGAAAGAACCCTTCACAATCTCAAAGGCAAAGCACCTGGGGGAACTGAAGTCGACCATAAAGGAGAAAATATTTCCCGAAATGGCAGCTCCTGCAACCCCACAAGCACTCAACCTGAGGATGAAGTCATACCTGAGCTGTCCAGTGCAAAAAACCTAAGGGGCAGGGACAACTCTAATAACTTTGGAGTCAACTCTAATCTTCAAGATCCAGTGCCGACACTTCAGCTCTGAGAATCCTCTGACTCCAAAAGGCTCAGAACCAGATAACTCAGGGAAGTAACCAGAGTTGAAGAACAGACGGTCTTCAGAAACAATAAGGGCACCCCCAGGGGCCTTGAATCTGAGGGCTCGAAATAGTAGGTTGGATCAGGGAAAGAGAGACTGAAGGGGAAAGTACTTGTAGGTTGGCTCATGAATCTGATGGAAGAAGGAGATGGGAGTACCCCATCTGGATCTGAGCTCTGAGGAATTTCCTCATCATCCTATCCATGTCAGCCTTGGATAAACTCCTGGAAGATCTGAGAGAAGATGTCAAGGGTGGAGATCCATAATGTTTATGGGGGGATTCCTCTAAGAAGGGTGAAGGGTGCCAAGATGTTACCGCACTCGACTCCCACATGCAAAAAAAAAAACACAGCTTTGCCCATTGTGATGCATAGCAAAACATACTGTAGAACTTCATACAAAACATGGCAGCTACTGCTTCACTGTGGAACATATCTGATTTCCTCATCTCAGTATAGAACCGAGTTTAGCTTCGTCAGAAAAAATATATATAAACCTCTTCAATGCTTTCTTTTCCTCTTCGGTCTTCTCTGATACAGCCATCTATATTGCACAGCTTATAAACAAAGAGATTGTGTATATCTGTAGGGGTGTCAGCGTCCCTGTTTACTCAGTCCTCCTTAGGCCAATCATTAAATATAACTCTCCCTTTGGCAGGTATCTGTCCAGGTACATATGCAACAACTGGAACACCCACAGAGATACCTTACAAAAAGGACAGAAGGCCTATACAAGATGTTCTACATGGACTGACTCAAAGCCCTGTCACTACACTTGGTATCTACAGACTGCTAACAGCTGACCTGTGTCTGGCATACAAGGCACCTCCAACTCAATGCTGATGGATTTAGAGAACATCAGCAAGTCAGATGGCACCAGAAATACTCAGTCTCAGGACATAAACCTCTTCTGCAACATCAACAGAATGGTTTGGCGGGACAGGTATATTTCGCAGAGGATACAGCTGCTCTGGAACAAACTCCCCATGCACATAAAAGTAAGTTCATCCCTGTTCATATTCAAACACAACTTGGATCTATAGATGGGAAACAGTAACTTTACCCCAGGACGGCTTCCTGTATGACTAATATACACAGGTAGCTCCTAAATGCTTTATCCCATACATGGGTCCTCTCAAACTATTTATGGTATAATCCCAATTATTCAGGTTAGGGGCAATATATAATTACTGACCATGGGATGGGGTAAGGCCAATCTCTAGCTAAATGGAATAGCTTAATTTGAGCACTAAAAGGGAAACTGGCTAGACTTAAAATGGTCTGCAAGGGCAGCTAGCCTAATACTTACCTATGAACCCATATTTGCAACAATTATAGATGCTCACCCTTCCATTGTCGCATACATATATAAAATAAAAAAACATCCTGTAATGTAAACCACAAAGGTGATTTATCAGGCAAACAAATGAGGTCCATGTACCCATCTTGCGCATTAAGCATCAAAACCACATGTGGCTATGCAATACTATCTAATCCACCAGCATATGATTCCGCATGGCTAAGCAGTGGTAGGTACCTTGCTGACTTATAGTGTGTGTGTGTGTGTGTGTGTGTGTGTGTGTGTGTGTGTGTGCGCGCGCACTTGATTGTACACGCATATAACAATATACAAGATATTTCTCCTACTCTGTTCAGAACACTGCTGGGTGCTTATCTACCTCATACTTGAAAAATAGGACACTCTTGTGTAATCTAATTTACTGTAATACATAATTAAATCACAGAATACTCATCCACTTAAGTCTACATGTAATGCAATTTCAGGGAATATTAGTCTATTGAACACTGATATGCATGTCTGTAAGATTTGCTGGAAATGAAGACACTACATTACACTCATGCATTCCAAACTGATCATTTCACTGCAAACCAACTGTGACCCCCCACCCACCCAACCACACATGTGCAAACACATATATTTGCAGAAACTCAAAGTTATGTTACTTATTTTTCAGGGGGGGGTCTGTCTCAGAAAATGATGTCACCAAAGGGTCCCAGCCTATATATATTATATACTTTGGCTTAAGTGTCAAGTAATCACCCATGTAACCTACCCTCCTGAATAGCCACTACTGATATCTAGCTTTGTCCCAAAAGATAACTCATTCTTGTTGTGTGAAATCTGGGCAGGATATGAAAAAAATACCCAGCTTGTTTATGAGACGGGGCAATAAAATTAATTTTGCTAAAAATATGGGACACAAAAACCCTGAAAACCATAACAAATGAGCAACATTTAATAAATGCAGCACATAAGCTTTGGCAATTTTCAGCACCAAAATCCATTTATAAAACAAAGCCATTTTTTCTACAAAATGAAATGAATATGACAGTACTTTTTTTAGATCCATGTTAAAATTATATTTTTGAATCCCCAAAACCTTATTTTCCAGGATGTCGTTTTGATGAAAATCTAAAACTTATCTCTAATTCTGGTCATATTATTGGGTCACAAAAAATATTTTAAGATGCTAATAGAAAAATACTAAAAACTACTAACAGGGCAAAGTTGGAACTCAAATCCTGCACATCCGTGATGATTTAATATTTTGACTTCAAACCCTTACTAAACAGCTACAACTTCAAACCAATACAGACTATTTTTTCCGACCTAGGAAAAGTACAGTTGTGTAATTAATACATTTGGGTAATCCTGCTGGCAGGTTGCCCTCAGTCAGCCTGAATTCCAAAGTCTTGGGTCCTGCGTCGGCTGCTGTCGCCCCTTCCCTGATGTCAGGTCGTCAGGGGTATAAAAGCAGCAGTCGACACCATTTTCTTCAGTTTTTCTTGCCCCAGATGTCAGGTGCCCCCTAACAGGGTAGCCAAAATTTATATATATATAAAAATACATACACTAATATAAACTTTACCTTCATCTACAAGCAAATACACCACATAGGTTGTAGAAATCAGAGAAGGAAAGAAAAGTTCCAGCAGAAAAAAGGGGGATGGCGGGTGGGTAACCTGGACTGCAACAGTGAATACACTCGAACATCTACATTTTTGGTAAGTTGTTATAACTGTACTATGTTCTTCGTGTTTCACTGTTGCAATCATTACATTTGGGTAGAGTCCCAAAGCTATGGTTGGGAGTCTGGGGCTAAACAGCATTAGGAGCGGCTATGAGGCCCTGCAGAACTGCAGTGGCAAAGCCTGCCCTGGATTTAGAGTAGAGTGGCAAATTATAGTGCTTTGTAAAGCTGTGCACTGAACTCCAAGTAGCGGCCTCTAATATGTCTTTGGTTGGTACTTCCCTGAGAAAGGCTGCTGAAGTGGCTGCAGCTCTGGTTGAATGTGGCCTAATGCCCTTAGGCACTGGCTTGCCATGGTGTAAATAGCAGAAATGAATGCAGGGGCCTATCCACTTTGCTGCTGCTTTGAGATAGCCTTTCCTTGTGATCCTGCAGCATATGCCACTAATAATTGCTCTGTCTTCCTGAAAACTTTGGTTCTGTCCAAGTAGAATCTAAGCTGTCTGTGTACGTCCAAAGAATGCAGAATTCTCTCCCCCTTGTTCTGTGGATTTGGATAAAAAGTTGGCAGATGAATAGTTTGGTTAAGACCCACAATGGACACCACCTTAGGCATAAATGTTGGGGTTTGTCCTCAGAGAGACCCTGTCTGGATAAAACATGGTAAAAGGTTCCACAGCCATGAGTGCCTGTAGCTCTGAAACCTGTCTTGCAGAAGTTATTGCTAGGAGCAGAGCTGTTTTTCAAGATAAAAACTTTATATCAGCGGTAGCAGCTGGCTCAAAAGGAGGCAGGGTGAGTTTTTCCAAGACATAGTTGAGGTCCCATGCAGGTATTGGTGATCTCCTTGGAGGCATAAAGTTTTTGGCTCCTCTGAGGTACTGCTTTAATAAATGATGAGAAAAGATTGGTGGCTCTGTATTGTAATGAACCGAAATAGCAGAGGCATGAATTTTAATGGATGAAAAAGATAGGCCTTTGTCCAGCATCTCACTTAAGTATTGCAAAATCTGAGGAATATTTGGTACAGCTGTATCAGTTCCTTGTGCCTGGTTCCAAGCACAGAATCTCTTCCATTTTCCAGCATAAGATTTTCTAGTACTAGGCCTTCTGGCTTCCAAAATGACATCCATCACAGCTTTACTGAGAGGTGTGTTTTGTATAACTACATTATCCGCCATGCTGCCAGGTTTAAAGTACTGAGTTGGCTGTGCAGGATCTGATTGTTTTGCTGGGACAGTAGATGAGATATTTGAGGCAAGATCCAAGCTGGGCATTGAGACAAGTTCCTTAGGACTGGATACCAGTACTGGCGGGGCCAGTCTGGGGCAATCAGTATCATCTTTGGCTTCTCCTGTCTGACCTTTAGGAGTACCTTGGGGAGGAGAGGCAGTGGAGGAAAGGCATATACTGATAGGTTTTTCCAGCTGAAAGATAGGGCATCCACTTTCAATGCTTGTCTGTGATAAGTCCTTGTGCAGAATCTTTTTAGTCAGTAGTTGTGAGGGGAGGCAAACAGATCTATGTGCGGGCATCCCCATTTCCTTGTTATGATGCTGAAGACTTGTGGATCCAGGTGCCACTCGTGGGGATCCATGAGGTTTCTGCTTAGTTCATCTGCCAGAGTGTTTTTCTTTCCTGGCTGGAATTGTGCCTGCAGATGTACTTGGTAAGTCAATGCTGTGTCCCACAAAGTCATGGTTAGTCTGTATGTGCCCCCCTGCTTGTTTATGTACCACATGACCGTGGTGTTGTCTGTCTTTATCAGTAGTTGTCCCGGATGAAGTAGGTCCTTGAAGGCTGTCAGGGCATTTTGAACAGCTAGCATCTCTTTTTGATTGATATGTAGATGCATTTGGTTTGAGGACCATGTGCCTTGAATGCATCTTCCTGCCATGTGGCCCCCCCAGACATAATCTGAAGCATCCGTTGTTAGTGTCTGCCTGGCTGGGGGTAATGTGAATGGCTGCCCCTTGTTCTGGTGACAAGCCTTCCCCCACTATCGAAACTCCTGTTGCAGGCAGGGAATGAGAGAAATCATTGTTTCCAGGCTGTGGCAATGTTGAGTCCAAACACTTTTTAGGTACCACGGAAGTTTCCTCATATGCAGTCTTGCATATGGAATTAGTAGGATGCAGGATACCATGAAGCCCAAAGCCTGCAGAATTATTCTTGCAGATAACTGGGCCTTTGTTACCAACATTTTGAAATAGGTAGTCAGTTGTCTTTGGTTGTCTGGCGTGAGATAAGCCATCTGGGCAGTTGTATTTAAGCTTGCACCCAGGAATATTATCTCTTGAGAGGGTACTAGTTTTGATTTCTTTTCGTTGACTGTGTACCCTAGGTATGTTAGAAGTCTTTTCACAAACGCCAGATGCTGTAGAAGAATGTCCTTGTTCTCTGCTTGAATTAGACAGTCGTCCAAGTAAGGATATATTTGTATTCCTCTGTCTGCAGAATGCAATTACTGGTGCCAGGCACTTTGTAAAGACTCTGGGTGCAGTGGATAAGCCAAAGGGCAGTGCAGAGAATTGGTAATGCATTCAGCCAGCCTTGAATCTGAGGTATCTTCTGCAAGACTGTCTGATTGGGACATGCAGGTATGCCTCTTTTAGGTCTAAAGTCACAAGCCAAGCATTCTTTCCCAGCATGGGCAGAAGCTGCTGCAAAGTCAACATTTTGAATTTTGGTATATCCAGGAATGTGTTCAGAACAGATAGGTCCAGTATTGGTCTCCAGGCCTTGTCCTTTCTGGGTACCAAGAACAGTCTTGAGTAAAATCCTTGTCCCTGCTCTTGTTCTGGTATTTGTTGAATGGCCCCCATGTCCATGAGGGATGAGACTTGTTTTTGCGGCTCTGCCCATTGATTTTTTGGCAGATCTGGCCAGCCGTTTGCCTTTGGCAGGGTATGGAAATGGAACTTGTAGCCTTGTGACACTATATTTAGAACCCACTTGTCCTGGGTTATAATGTGCCAATTTTGAGAAAAAAGTGATAATTTTCCCCCTAAGGGTGCTGCCAGGACATAAGTGCTTGGTGGCGGCAGGGGGAAGTCATTGGGACTATTTCCTGTATGGTTGTGATTTGTCTTCTCCAACCTTGGAGGCAGAAGCATCCCATTGCTTTGACCTGTATGAACCTTGCACCTGGGATCTGCCTCTAGGGCATCTGGATCTGCCCCTTTGAGGTCTGTCTGACACAGGAAAGGACCAATCATTTGTAGGCCAGTGTCTACTAAACCTAGGTGGCTGTACTTGTAAAAAATGTTTGACAGTTTGCATGGATTTAGCTTTGTCCTCCATTTTCTTTAACACCAAATAAAGTATCATGCTGTAAAGGTGCATCTAATAATTTAACTTTGACATGATCAGGCAGATTTTGTTCCTTTAACCAAGCATGCCTTCTAATTACAGAACCCATAACTGCGGCCCTGCAGGAGGCCTCCAAAGAATCAATGCTTTCCAACTTGTTCAGCTGCATGCAATAAATCCTGCATTTCCTTGTTTTCTGCACATTCAGAGTTTAACATTTTCTGTTTAAGCAATGCCATGACATGTTGCTGATATTTGAGCATATGCAACTGACAGTTTAAGGCCATTATAACCAAGGTAGCAGATGTGTAAACCTTTTTTCCCCATCTATCCAGTGCCCTAGAATCCCTGTCAGAGGGAGTAGGGTTTTTTGCAGCAGAAGCCTTAACTCCTTTGGGACCCTGTGAAATAGTTTCTGGGTCAGCAGCAGGGTTTTTAAAAAGGAATTTATGAGTCAGAAACCCTGTAATATCTGTCAGGCTTAACAGGAGCTGGAGGTAAGGAGTCAGGGGTCAGACTAGACTCCGAAAACGCATCATCTACAATGTCTAACACATGTGGAATGGCTAGAGGCCTGTGTTGAGGTAGTAAAAGGAAATTTCTGAGCCTCTTTTTAGATTCTGAAAAATCTTGGCTCTCCCAGTGGAAATGTTCCCTCATTGTATGCAAGGTTTCCCCAAAGGAATAGTCCACTGGAGGAGAAGCTGACGGTATACATTCTTCAGCATCAGAATCCTCATATGGGGAAAAGAATATTCCTGATCAGAAGAGGAATCAGAAGAAATAGAAACCTGATGTGAAGATTCATAGTCAGTCTCTTGCCTAGGCCTCTTATCAGGAGGGGGATGGGAACCCCTGATCAAGGTAATCAAGTCTTCGGCCATTTTGAGCATATGTTTTTTGGGCATAGAGGCCTGTCCACGTGGTTCTTGAGTTTGTTTCTTTGCTTTAGAAGGTGCTTTAGTCTTTGCCTTTGAAGCTGAAGTTGGTTTAATGTAAAGATATTTAGGTCAGAATACACCCTCAGAAGCTGGTGCCTGCTCAGCGGCTCCAGACCCATTTGAGGGAATAGTGTCCGAGGCTCCAATACCTTGAGTTTCCAGAGGCATAGCCGACTCCACATGGGAGCCGGTAGTGGCCTGCGACTCTAAAGTAGAGGGCATCAGGGGCTGCGAAAGCTCCTCACTGAGAACCGGCAAACCGGCGACTGGCTTAGGAGAAGCTTTGTCGTTGGTTTTGGGCCTCGGTTGTTTATCTCTCTCCTTTTCTTTGCGTTTTTTTTCTGAACTCTGGTAGTTGGATGGCTATCCAACGACATTTCTGGATAATTAAACCAGCGTCCAAAATAGTTTAAAGCAAAATCATACCGACGCTTAATAGTGCGTTGGTTAAATCTAGCACAAAACCGACAACCAGAAACGTGATCAGGGCCTAGGCAAGGAATGCAGTAAGAATGAAAGTCCTTATGAGGTATTTGCTTTCCACAAGAAATACAATTATTAACTTTTTCTGACATCGGTCTGGAGCAAGAAAAATGTTTCCCCAATGGGGTACTTAGCTTTATTGAAGACTTTGGTCTGAAACTCAAACACAAAAATCTCAGGAGTCGGACGACCGGCACTTGCGAACTGCTTCTGCTTCGGGCACCGCATGGCAAGAAGGACTAAAGAAACTGGCGTCGGCTGCTTCTTTTATACCCCTGACGACCTGACGTCAGGGAAGGGGTGACAGCAGCCGACGCAGGACCCAAGACTTTGGAATTCAGGCCGACTGAGGGCAACCTGCCAGCAGGATTACCCAAATGTAATGACTGCAACAGTGAAACACGAAGACATCTTTAAATTGTCTTAATGGACTTCTGTCTGTCATCAACCAGTAGTAATACCAGAGCAAAATGTGAAAAAATTCACTGCTTTCTTTCAAGTAGTAGTGTCAGGAAAAACATGCTACAAAATTTCACGGATACTAATGGAATGCACAAAGTTAAGAATACATTTACCTTGATTGTAAGAAACTTTCATGTACGCCATCCACCAATATTCAGTACTACAACCTAGATTTTTTTAGTGTGCTTTGCATTCCACTGTACCTGCTGACTATCGTGCCTCCCCCATCTGCCATGCCCATTCACTTCCACAACATGGGTATTCAACAATGTGGTAGTAGTTATCCAGTGGTGGTCATCACAGAGGCAGAATCAACACTGGGTTTCTGCTCTCATCAGCATCCCACCACTGAGGATAAATTTATTAGGTTGAACCCCTCCTTTTAATAGGGGTGCAGATGAACCCCCATCAAGGGGACCATAATGCCCTCCCTGATTTGAGTTCCTCCTTTGTGCACTTGAAATGAGAAGTACTGCCAAAGTGGCTTGGTGGACAACATCCCCCCTACCCAATAGACCACCTCCTGCGGTGCTGCCATCTCATCTGAGCGATTATGAAATTAGACATCCCTGGACTAACTCCTCCCTCCCAGGATGGGCATATCTATCCTACCCTGCCAGCTCTGTCAAGTGCCCAAGCCACTAATGATCTTAGGTTGCTTGGACAAGAGTCAAGGCTTTACGACACTGGAGCTGGCCCACTGTACTGCAAAAGAGTTATCAAATGTTTTGATTCTTCAGTTTGGCTTTTGGCTGGGGCAACTTCTGTATGGAATGTGCACATCCTGCTCTGGATGTCTATGTGAATTTGCACTGGGTGATTTGGCTCATTTTCACATTCCAGTGACATGTTACACGTACTGGTAATCCTCTTAACTGCCTGTAAATGTTTGCAACTACATATCCTCTGAAAAGAGTGCCTTGTACTAGACTGCTTCGCTGCATTATGCTCACTTCTTGCCAGGATTTACTTACTTATTTTTTATTGACTCTGTTAACTTGGGTAGAACACTGACCCAACATGGGACATTTTCAGGGTCAGGACATGAGTAGAAATTAAGAAGTCTGACTAATGGAGAAAGAATGAGTAGACCAATGCTGATTAAATACAACTTAGAAATATAATGCACCCCAAAAATGACAGTGATAATTCTGTATTTACAAATGTTTGCCATCCTAGTTATTCTGTTCTAGCTACAGTAGGATAGTATAATAAAATCAGGGAGAACATCAACCTACAAATAAAAACTGCCAAGAGCTTGACAGCCCAAATAAATAAATAAAAAGAGCTTGACAGACCAATGGAAAAAATAAGTTATGTCTTACCATAACATTCCATCTGTGTTGTTGATCTTCATCCATTCATCACTGCTGGATTTGGTTCAAAGCCCTCAGAACCGACTCAGCCTTATACCAAAGCGCGCGTCACCCAAAAACTCTCGAGCTGAGATATTACCCATAATCCCCTTCTCCCTGTTACCTCAGATTGAATTTGCCCTAGCAAGTAAGGCATGAGGCTGTCTCCGAGCAAAAACCTTAGTCCAGGATATGGACCCAAAGATCCCCCAGGAGCCTCTAGGAGGGAGAAGGAGGGTGGGACGTGATGAATGGACGAAGATCAACAACACAGATGGAACGTTATGGTAAGACATAACTTCTTTATCTGATGTTGTTAAACGTCATTCCATTCATCACTGATGGGGCAGAGTCCCCAGCTACCTTATATCCATGGGTGGCCCTAAGGAAGAACATTCCTGAGCACCACTAAACCAAAGGACGCTCTTCCCCTTGAGACCAGATCCAGCTTATAATGAGTGATAAAGATATGAGGGGAAGCCCACGTAGCTGCTGCACAGATGTCGTCCATTGAAGCTCTGGAATGAAAAGCCAGAGAAGTTGCCATAGATCTAGTGGAATGAGCCCTGATGTTTAGCGGAACAGATTTCTTTTTCTAGATTATAGATGAAAAATGTACAGTCTCTGAGCCACTTGGATAGAGTCACTTTAGAGACTGACTTTCCCATTTCTGGGGCAGAAAAGGAAATAAACAATTGGTCTGATTTCCTGATAGTTTTTGTTCTGTCTAGGTAAAACCTCAATTGTCTGTGAACATCCAGTAAATGTAAACAATACTCTCCCTTGTTAGAAAAATTAGGAAAAATCACAGGCAAATCAATTGTCTGATTAATGGAAAGCTTGGAAATTACTTTTGGCAGGAAGGAAGGATTGGTCCATAGTGACGCTGTCCTTATGAAAAAATCAAATAAGGATGCTTGGTACAGGGAGAGATTGGAGCTCAGAAATGCATCTGGCCAAAGTAATAGCCAGCAGAAAATGGGATTTCCAGGACAGAAACTTGATGTCACACGTGGCTGTTGGTTCGAAGGGGGGTTGAGTCAAAGATTGCAAGACAAAAGTGAGACTCCAGGGTTCTGTGGGCTGCTTAACTGGAAGTCTTGAATGATAAGATTCCTTTCAAAAAGGTCTTGCTCAAGCAATGAGAGATTAAGGAGGAGTCACTGAAACCATTATGAAAATTCAAAATGGCAGCTAAATGGACATGAATGGTTCAGTGGTGGCGCCCTCCTCGAAAAAATTAGATAGGTACTGGAGTACAGCAGAGATGGGTACAGAAAAGGGGTCTAAAGCTCTCTGTCTAGATCAAATCGAAAATCTTTTCCATTTGTCAGCATAAAGTTTTCTGGTGGATGGTTTATGGGAAGCCAGAATAATGTCACGTACTGGAGAGGAAAGACTACAATGCCTGGCAATCACTGGAAGTGGAGAAGTCAAGCTGTAAGCTTGAGACTGGAAAGGTTTGGGTGACTCAGCCCTTGAGGGTGAGATATCAGATCTGGAGTTGGATCCAGGATCCACGGTCTGCAAAGATGAGGCCAGAGAAAGGGGAACCATACATGTCGAAGCCAAAAGGGGGCTATGAGGATTATCTTGCTTTTCAACCAAATGGCTTTCTTCAGAACTAGAGGAATAGGAGGATAAGCATAAAGAAGTCCCATGGGCCAATCATGAGTAAGTGCGTTCCCTCGGGGACTCCCCCTGCAGGGGAATTAGGGCAAAATAGGTGCTGCATTTGTGGTTGGATGGGGAGGCGAATAGGTTGCAGCAAGGCTGGCCCCAATGGTTGAAAATCTTTGCCACTAACTTGGGATTGAGGGACCACTTGTGAGGTAGGAGAATCCACCTGCTCAATTTGTCTGCGATCATGCTGGAAATTCCCGGGATATGCATTGTTATCAGAAAGTGGTTGGAAGTTATCGCCCATTGCCAAACTCTCATGGCCTCTCGACACAGGGGAAAGGACTTGGTTCCTCCTTGTTTGTTGATGTACCAAGCTACTAACATGTGGTCCGATTGGATAGCAACAGTTTCAGAAGGAAGGGCAATCTGAAATGCCTGCAACGCTAAGAGCACTGCTCTCAGTTCTAGAACATTAATATGCAGATTGGCCTCTACATCAGACCATGTACCTTGAACAGTCATTCCCTGATAATGGCCCCCTCACCCTATCAAAGAAGTCCATGGTCACAATGGTGTTGGGCTGAGGGGGATGGAAAGGTCATTTCCAATGTACTGAGTCTGGCTTCATCCACCAAGAAAGAACCAGTCTGCACCGATTTGTAATACGGATCTTGGCAAACAAGGGTTGATGATTCGCATACCATTGGATTAACAGTAGCCACTGTGTCTCATGTGAAATCTTGCTAGGGTAGTATAGCTATAGATGCTGCCATTGATCCTAGCAACTGCAGGACCTGTTGTGCCGGGACCAAGTCGTGACAGAGTATTACCCACAGCTGTATCCTTATTCTTTGAAGCCTGTGATCCGGGAGAGTGATCAAGCAAGAACAGGTGTTGAACATTACCCCTATAAACTCCAGGGTCTGGGTTGGAGTTAGAATGGACTTTTCCCAGTTTATGGATATTCCCAAGCGATGCGCCTGAGAGAGGGTGTAATGCAAGGCTGTTACCAGTACATGCTTGGTGGGAGCGGTGACCCAGGACCATTCTTTTGGGGTTTTTTTGGTATTTTTGAATGTATAACTGGAACCTGGTTGTTTATATCTTGTTTAGAATAAGGGTTTTCTGTTGGAATTTGTAACCATTACCCCCTGATATTAGTGGCGATCTTTGGGTGTGAACCTCAAATACCATCAAGATTTAGTTGGAAATAGGATACTCATAAGTCATTTTTCAAATAGTGATATAAATGGATTCCTTCTTTCCAACACTACTTTGGATCTGGCTTGGGTTATAATATTGGACATTCTTATATATTAGATTTTGATATTCTGGTCTCTGTCTTTTACTTGTATTTTTTGACATCCCTTTAGTTAGCAGGGTTGTTGGAACAGTGTGGGGGTCTATACAGTAGATATTCATGTCACCTTTTTTAATTTGGACACACAACTAATCACATCTAGTTATTGTTTAGTAATTGTGCTTGGCCTTATTACACTACTCTGGCAGTGCTTATTATTATTGATGTTGATGTCCCAAATATATTTTTTGGCTATATATCTGGTTGCCATAGAGGTAAGTAGCACTACCGATTAACATTTTTATGAACAGATATGTGTTGTTTTATATATTTTTTGGTTAATTGTTTATGATTGGTAAGGGCTGCTATTGTACTCCTTGGCAAGGATTTGGAATATTGAATGAGAGTAGTGGAAGTATGTAGCACCACAATAATCTAGATTCTTTGTTTTGGGTATGTGGATTAATGCCCTTATACTCGGGGAAAAAATGTTTTGGTGGTGGCTATTATTGTCCTCTGTTATTTCTGCTCTGGGTCCACTCTGAAAGACATTTTAACACTGCAGTGTTAGTGTTGGGATATTTGTGTATTGGTGTCTGAGGGTATATTTGGTGTGAATAGGTTTGTGTGCCCGGCTTAAATAAGTATAGCTCCCATTTTTTGGGAGTTTATTCTGTGGTAAGTAGTATCCGGGGGATATTTGTGTTTATATAGCTACTGATAGTTCGTCTACTGTTTTGGCACACATTTTGGGTACAGTATAAACATATAAGGTTGGTTGATATCTACAGGGTGTACTTAATCATTATGGAACTTAGTCAATTACTCAAGGGTTTATCATCTGATCGGGATGATATTGCTGTATTTGGCTTGGGAAACCAGCAGAATACACAGGATATGACAGAATTTGCCCAAACCAAATCCAATTGTAGTGAGACTTTTTTCCAAATTGTCAAGGAGTATGAAATCTCTCAGGACCAATGTTTGGCACCCCCGGCTATTTAAAGCCTATATAGCTAAGAATATTTGTCCTGTAGGACTTCGGGTCAGGACTCAGCCATTGGTGCCCTTTGTGGACCAGGAATTAGAGCAACAGTGGTTATCTGTACAACAACATGCCTCTATGGGCTTTGTTAAAGCTTTAGCTTCTTATTATGATCACTGTATAGATAGTGGTTTGGTTGAGGTCACTCAATTAAGTGAGACCAAACAATTTGAAGGACAGGCTAGTTACCAGACATGTCTTCAACAACTGGGCCAAGAATTGCTGTCCTTGGAGAAAAGTACAGTTGTGTACACTTACCATAAATGTAGATGTTCAAGTGTATTCACTGTTGCAGTCATTACATTTGGGTAATCTGCTGGTAGGTTGCCCTCAGTCGGTCTGAATTCCAAAGTCTTGGGTCCTGCGTCAGTTGCTGTCTCCTCTTCCATGACATCAGGTCGTCAGGGGTATAAAACATGCAGCCAATGCCATTTTTCTTGCCCCCGATGATATATATATATATATATATATATATATATACATACATGCATTAATATAAACTTTACCTTCATCTACAAGCAAATACACCACATAGGTTGTAGAAGATAGAGAAGGAAAGATAAACTCCAGAATGACAAGGGGATGGCGGGAGGGTAACCTGGACTGCAACAGTGAATACACTCGAACATCTACATTTATGGTAAGTGTACACAACTGTACTATGTTCTTCGTGTTTCACTGTTGCAGTCATTACATTTGGGTAGAATCCCAAAGCTATGGTTGGGAGGTTGGAGCTAAACAGCATTAGGAGCAGCTATAAGGCCCTGCAGAACTGCAGTGGCAAAGCCTGCCCTGGATTTAGAGTAGAGAGGCAAATGACAATGCTTTGTAAAGGTGTGAATTGAATTCCAAGTAGCAGCCTCTAGAATGTCTTTGGTTGGTACTCCCCTTAGAAATGCTGCTGAAGTAGCTGCAGCTCTGGTGGAATGAGACCTAATGCCCTTGGGCACAGGTTTACCATGGTGTAAGTAGCAGAAACAGATGCAGTGGCTTATCCACTTTGAAATTGTCTGCTTTGAAATAGCCTTGCCTTCTGATCCTGCAGCATATATCACTAGTAATTGCTCAGTTTTTCTTAGAGCTTTAGTCCTGCTTAAGTAGAATCTTAGCTGTCTGTGTACGTCCAAAGAATGCAGAATTCTCTCCCTCTTGTTCTGCAGATTCTGATAAAAGGTTGGCAGATGAATTGCTTGGTTTAGAACCACACTGGAAACCACCTTAGGCATAAAAGTAGGATTTGTCCTCACAGTTACCCTGCCTGGGTAAAATATGATAAAAGGCTCTACAGCCATGCGGGCCTATAGCTCTGAAACTCTTCTTGCTGAAGTAATTGCTAGTAGCAGAGCTGTTTTCCATGATAAGAACTTTATATCAGCGGTAGCAGCTGGTTCCAATGGAGGCAGGGTGAGCTTTTCCAACACATAATTGAGGTCCCATGCAGGCAATGGTGATCTTCTAGGAGGCCTTAAATTTTTGGCTCCACTAAGATACTGCTTTAGTAAAGGATGAGAAAAGATTGGTGGCTCTGTATTGTAATGAGCCGAAATGGCAGAGGCATGGATTTTAATTGATGAGAAAGACAGGCCTTTGTTAAGCATCTCAGTTAAGTATTGCAATATCTGAGGAATATTTGGTTCTCCTGTATCAGTTCCTTGTACTTGATTCCAAGCACAGAATCTCTTCCATTTATCAGCATAAGATTTTCTAGTACTAGGCCTTCTGGCTTCCAAAATGACATCCATCACAGCTTTAATGAGAAGTGCTGTTTGTATGACTACGTGATCAGCCATGCTGCCAGGTTCAGAGTCTGTAATTGATTGTGCAGGATCTAATTGTTTTGCTGGGACAGTAGTTGTGGTCTTTGAGGCAAGGTCCAAGCTGGGTATTGAGACAAGTTCCTTAGGATTGGGTACCAGTATTGGTGGGGCCAGTCCGGGGCAATTAGTATCATCTTTGGTTTCTCTTGTCTGACTTTTAGGAGAATCTTGGGGAGGAAAGGCATAAACTGAAGGATAGGGCGTCCACTTTCCATGCTTGTCTGTGATAAGTCCTTGTGCAGAATATTTTCAATTGATAATTTTGAGGGGAGGCAAATAGATCTATGTCTGGGCTCCCCCATTTCTCTGTTATCATGCTGAAGATTTGTGGATTTAGTTTCCACTCGTGAGGATCCATAAGGTTTCTGCTTAAATAATCTGCCAGAGTGTTTTGTTTTCTGGCAGGAATTGAGCTTGAAGATGTATTTGGTAGGTCAAAGCTGTGTCCCACAGTGCCATGGCTAATTTGCAAAGGGGGTATGAGTGTGTACCCCCTTGTTTGTTTATATACCACATGACTGTGGTGTTGTCCGTCTTTATCAGTAGTTGTCCTGGATGAAGTAAGTCCTTGAAGGCTGTTAGGGCATTTTGAACAGCTAGCATCTCTTTCTGGTTGATATGTAGATGCATTTGTTTTGGTGACCATATGCCATGTATGCATCTTCCTGCCATGTGGGCCCCCCAGGCATAATCTGATGAATCTGTTATGGTTTGGCTGGCAGGGGGTAGAGTGAATGGCCGTCCCATGTTTTGGTGACATGCCTTTGCCTACCATAGAAACTCCTGTGGCAGGCAGGGAATGAGACTGGGTTTTTGTTGTCATCAGTTTGAAGTAAGTAGTCAGTTGCCTTTGCTTGTCTGGCATGGGGTAAGCCATCTGGGCAGTTGTATTCAAGCTTGCACGCAGGAATGTTATCTTTTGAGAGGGTACCAGTTATGATTTATTTTCGTTTACTGTCTACCCTAGGCATGTTAGAAGCCTTTTCACAAATGCCAGGTGTCGAAGAAGAGTGTCCTTGTTCTCTGCTTGAATGAGACAGTCGTCCAAGTAAGGATATATTTGTATACTTCTTTGTCTGCAAAATGCAATTACTGGTGCCAGGCATTTTGTAAAGACCCTGGGTGCAGAAGATAAGCCAAACGGCAGTGCAGAGAATTGGTAATGCATTAAGCCAGCCTTGAATCTGAGGTATCTTCTGCACGATTGTCTTATTGGGACATGCAGGTATGCCTCTTTTAGGTCTAAAGTCACCAGCCAAGCATTCCTGCCCAGCATGGGCAGAAGCTGCTGTAAAGTCAGCATTTTGAATTTTGGAATGTCGAGGTATGTGTTCAAAATCGATAAATACAGTATTGGCCACCAGGCCTTGTCCTTTCTGGGTACCAAGAACAGTCTTGAGTAAAAACCTTGTCCTTTTTCCTGTTCTGGTACTGTCTAAATGGCGCCCATATCCATGAGGGACGTAACCTGTTTCTGTGCCTCTGCCCATTGATTTTTTGGCAGATCTGGCCAACCATTTGCCATTGGCAGAGTGTGGAAATGGAATCTGTATCCCTGTGATACGATCTTTAGTACCCTTTTTGTCCTGGGTTATTAACTGCCAATTTTGAGCAAAAAGTGCTAATTTTCCCCCCATGGGTGCTGCCAAAAGATAAGTGCTTGGTGTAGGCAGAGGGAAGTCATTGGGATTGCTTTCTGTAGGTTTGCACTTTGTCTCCTCCAGATTTGGAGGTGGAAGCTCCCCATTGCTTTGACCTGTATGAATCTTGCGCCTGGTATCTGGAACCCTTAGGGCATCTGGATTTGCCCCTTTGAGCTCTGTCTGACACAGGAAAGGACCAATTTTTTGTAGACCAGTGTCTACTGAATCTTGGCAGCTGCACTTGTAAGAAGTCTTTAACAGTTTGCATAGACATAGCTTTGTCTTCCATCTTCTTTAAAACCTCTTCTGCCTTAATACCAAACAGAGAATCATGCTGGAAAGGTGCATCTAGCAATTTAGCCTTAGATCCAGTAACTGCTGCCCTGCAGGAGGCATCTAAGGAATCAAAACCACACTGCAAAGTATGCTTTCCAACTTGTTCAGCTGCATGCAATAATTCCTGCAATTCTTTAGTTTCTGCACATTCTGAAATCAACAACATTTTCTGTTTCAGCAATCCCATAACATGTTGTTGGTACTTAAGCATATGAAACTGACAATTTAAGGCCCTGATTGCCAAGGTTGCAGATGTATAAACCTTTTTTCCCCATCTGTCCAGTGCCCTTGAATCTCTGTCAGAGGGGGGTATGATTTTTTGCTGTTGAGGCCTTAACTCCCTTTGAACCCTGTGAAATAGTTTCAGGATCAGCAGCAGGGTTCCTAAATAAAAATGTATGTGAGTCAGGGACTCTGTAATATCTGTCAGGCTTACTGGGAGACGGAGGTAAGGAGTCAGGGGTCAAGCTTGATTCCGAAAACACATCATCCACAATGTCTAAAACGGGGAATGGCTAAAGGCCTGTGGTGAGGGAGAAGAAGGAAATCCCTGAGCCTCTTTTTTGATTCTGAGAAGTCTTGACTCTCCCAGTGAAAATGCTCCCTCAAAGTATGCAAGGTTTCTCCAAATGAATAATCCTCAGGAGGAGATGCAGATGGAACAGACTCCTCAGCATCAGAATCCTCATAGGGAGGTATAGATAATTCCTGATCAGAAGAGGAATCAGAATAGAAACCTGATCTGAAGATTCATAATCAGTGTCTTGCCTAGGCCTCTTATCAGAAGGGGGATGAGTACCCCTAATCAAGGTAATAAGGTCTTCAGCCATTTGGATCATTTGTTTTTTAGGCATACAGGCCTGTGCACGTGGCTCATGTGTCGTTTTTTTTAGTTTTAGAAGTTGCTTTTGTCTTTGGTTTTGCAGCTGTCGTCGGTTTGACACACAAACGTTGAGGTCTGAATACACCCTCAGAAGCCGGTACCTGCTCAGCGGCTCCGGACCCATCCGAGGGAGATACCTCTGTCGGTCCAATACCTTGAGTATCTGGCGGCATGCTGGACTCCACATGGGTGTCGGTAGAGGCCTGCGACTTGAAGGTAGCGGGTATCAGGGGCTGCGAAAGCGCCTCACTGAGTACCAGCGAACCGGCGACTGGCTTAGGAGAAGCTTCATCATCTTTTTTGGATCTCTACTGCCTTTCTCTGTCCTTTTCTTTGCGTTTTTTATGTACTCCAGTAGTCGGATTGCTATCCAATGACATTTCTGGGTAGTTAAATCTGTTTCCAAAATACTTTTATGCAAAAATATACCGACGCTTAATAGTGCGTTGGTTAAATCTAGCACAAAACCGACAGCCAGGCACGTTGTGATCAGGGCCTAGGCAAGGAATACAGTATAAATGGAAATCCTTATGAGGTATTTGCTTCCCACAAGTAATACAATTATTAACTTTTTCTGACATCTGTAAAAAGCAAGAAAAAAGTTTCCCCAATGGGGTACTTAGTGTTAGTGAAGACTTCGGTTCTGAAACTCAAACTCGAATATTTCAGTAGTCGGACGACTGGCACTTGCGAAATGCTTCTGCTTCGGGCATCGCCCGGCAAGAAAGACTAAAGAAAATGGTGTCGGCTGCATGTTTTATACCCCTGACGTCATGGAAGAAGAGACAGCAACCGACGCAGGACCCAAGACTTTGGAATTCAGGCTGACTGGGGGCAACCTGCCAGCAGATTACCCATATGTAATGACTGCAACAGTGAAACATGAAAAACATCAACTAAAAGAGAGGAAGTTACATAAATTTAATAGGGATCAGGTGGACTATGAAAGGGGTATGCCCTTTGAACCACAAAAGAATGTGAAATTTACCACCACAGTATCCATACCAAACAAAAAAATTGACCTAGGTCCATACTGAGGAAATCGTCCTCCACTTTTGGGGGAACCTCAGGGGAGGGCTCCTCCTCTATGACTGACTCTGAGGCATCACATAGCCTAGTCTCACCCACACGTAAATGTAGTAATATGGATATCCCTTTAAGGTCAGGAAATACAGGGCAGGGCACAAACATCATAGACATACCCAATGTGGAGACCCTATTACAAATGATGAACAGCAAATAAATGATTGTAATATGCTGAATATTTCTTCATGCGTTTTAACAACTACACAGATTGACCTATTGAATAAAGGCCTCAATTTTGTTCCTGCATTCTTTGTAGCTGAGGATGATTTTGTCTTGGATATTTACTCATTTTGCCGTGCATTAAACTTGAGATTATTCTTTGATAAAGAGGATAATGTTTCAGTTGATCAACCTTTTCATTTTCAGAAATCCAGTTTTATGCCGCCTATGCAGCCCACTGTACAATTATTTTTAAATCAAGTAGTTAAGGATTTACATGTATATCACAGTGATGCACAACCGAAGCCACATAATCTCTCCAGGCATTAACAACTAGCCTTACATGAACTTCGATCCAACATGAACATTGTTATTCTACCCACTGACAAAGGGGGAGCGATTGTGGTGGTGGACTGGGAGAAATATGACAATGAGCCTCAGAGACAACTTAATAATCGATTACACTACATGACCATGCCGTTGGATCCCACTAGTGTATTTAAACAAGAGATTGATTCTTTTATCAAATTGGCTGTAGAGGAAGGTATTATATCTCAAACTATGTCTAAACACCTTATGGTATCAGATCCTAAGAGACAATACCTTTACCTACTACCGAAGATGCATAAAATCTCTAGTGGATCCTCCAGAGAGACCCATCGTTTCTGGCCGGGGCTCTTTAACTGAGCCGTTGTCTGTGTTCCTGACTCAGTACCTACACTCATTACTTATACATGTAAGAGCCCGTATCCAGGATATGACCGAATTCTTACAAATTATAGCTGATACCCAAATAGGACTTGATTGGCTCTTATGTACACTGGATGTATACTCTCTCTATACCAATATCCCTCATTGGGTGAGGATTCTTGCTATTCAATATTGGTTGGAGATTTCGGAGCTTGATCCACCTGGATTCAATACATTTTTGATCGGGCTCACAGAACATGTGCTAACCAAAAATGTCTCATCAGGACAAATGTTTTTGGCAGACACAGGGGACAGCAATGGGGGCATCTTTTGCCCCCATTTATGCAGAGATTTATTCATGGCATATATAGAAGAACAACTGATCTATGATTCCCTACATAATTTATATTTGATTGAGATGGACATATGGCGTTGTTATCGTGATGACTGTTGGTTAGTTTGGAAGGGTGATACTGTATACTTACAGGAGTTTATGGATTATATCAACCATAATAAGTGGGGAATACAGTTTATATGCAATTATGACAGGAATCAGATTACATTTCTAGATGTATTGATAACTAGGAATTCAGATCATACTTTGAATACTAAGGTGTTACGCAAATACCCTGAATACAATTTCACATTGCATGCGCCCAGCCATCATCCATCCCATGTCATACGAAATATACCAAAATCCCAATTTTTGAGAATTAAGCGGATATGTTCGGACTCAAGTACATATGAACATTTCAGGACGGATACGGTTCATAGATTTAAGCATTGTGGATATAAACCAGGAACAATTACCATGGCTTTTCATGAAGTATCATCCAGGGACAGGACTGAATTGATGGCCTATAGGGATAAAACCAACAATGATCTATCCCAGATTAGGCTGATTACTACTTATGGACGCAATACCCATATGTTTTGTGAGGTGGTCCAGCATAATTGGAATATTCTTATGTCGGATGACAGAGTTGCCAATTTGCTTCAGGATAGATTTTCTTTTGGCTATAGGAAGGGTAAAACGTTAGGCTCTTATTTCAATCATTACAAGGATGGGTTGGATAATCCTCCATCACTCAAACAGGCAACTCTTACAGGGGGATATCTTCATGGGTGTTTTCCATGTGGACATTGTGTCCATTGCGTCAGGATGAATAAAACTAAATGTTTTAGTAGCCATAACACAGGCAAGGTTTTTGATATCAGAATTTTTGCAAATTGCAATACTGATTGGGTTATCTATTTAGCCACCTGCTCGTGTTCGGCTTTTTATGTGGGCCAGACATCCAGACCAGTCAAATATCACATTGGAGAACATTTGAGCGATATTAAACATAAAAAAAATCACCAATGCCCTATATAAACATGTCTTGTTGCATTCATCTGCCTCTTTCAGATTTGCTATTATTGACATTATTAGGGGTAATAGAGGTAAACCAGACTAGTTGGCATACTATTCTTAATCAAAAAGAAAAAAAGATGGATAATTAGATTAGGTGGATTATTTCCAACAGGACTCAATGAGCAATTGTGACCAGCCAATCATCTTGTGATGCTGTCTTTATCATTCATATATAATATGGTTATTTGTAATTATTTTTCACACTGAGGAAGGCATAGTTTGGATTGCCGAAACCGGTCTGTTTTTTGCCATATTTATTAAATGATTATTCTCACACCACTATTGTGCTGGCTTTTTTTTCTTTTTGATGGACTTTGGAGATGTTTAGCCATGCACTGCCATACCTGCAGGGGAGTGTTATTTGCATTCGTGGGAGCAGTGAGGAGCCAATCGTCCAGATATGGAAACACCCGGAATCCTTTCAGTCTCAAGTGAGCTGTCACTGCTGCCATACATTTGATGAACACTCTGAGGGATGTAGAGAGTCCAAAGGCACAGAATTGGTAGTGAATGGCTCCCAGCCGGACGGGAAGAAACCTTCTGGAGTGTTTGTCCATCTTGATATGCATTCCGAAGGTCTATCGAGCACATCCAATTGCCTTCCTCCAGAAAAGGGAGAATGGACTGAACTGCGACCATCCGGAATTTTGTCTGGCTGACGAACTTGTTTAAACAGCTGCGGTCCAAATTTGGCCTCCAGTCCCCTGTCTTTTTTGGCACTAAAAAGAACATTGAGTAAAATCCGGATCCTGTCTGGTCTGGTGGGACTTTTTGGATGACTCTTTTAAGCACAGCTATTCTATTTGCAGAGCTGCTTTGTTCTTTAGACTGAGTGGAACATCTGGTATTCTCTTTGGAGGTTTTGTATAGGAGTCCAAAAGGATTTTGTAACCTCTGGATATTATCCTCTGCACCCAAGAGTCTGTGGTAATAGATAGCCAGACATTGGGGTGCAGAGAAAGACTTCCCCCAACTGCTTCCAGAGGAAAGCAATCGGGCCACTCTTCAGGAGCACTGATAGGGCTGCCCAGAGATGGAATCTTTAGAACCCTGATTATGTGGACCCCTTCTGCCCCTGTAGGGGCACCTTCCGGAAGAGTTACCCCCTGTGCCTCTGGGGGTAAACTTGCCATGTGTGTCATGAAAAGAACCCTGAGATTTTTTTGTGCCACAATTTCCCAGTTCTCTGGTTCCCGGAAAAGGGACGCTGAGGAATGGAGAAACGTACACCAACTGCAGGCAGGGTCTTACCGTTCTGCTCACACCTGGCTAACGTGTCCTTCACATTAGGGCCAAACAGGGAGGACGCTTCCACTGCAGCATTAAGGAAGGAAAACTTGAAGACATCCACAAAGTCACATAGGCGCATCCAGGCATGACGTCTCATAACTACGCCTGAACCCGCAGCTCTGGCCGCCCTTCGGTTGCATGTGAAATCAACCTCATGGATGAATTAGAAATCAATTCCAAGGTTGCTAGCTGCGATGCTACCTTGTCATTAACTTCGTCAGACACCTTTCCTGACAGAGTACCAGAAAGTTCGGAGAAGAGATCTCCCTGGAGTCTGGTGAAATGTGCCAGGTAGTTCAAAGACCGAATAGCAAAAGTGTTTGGCAGGTGAACAGTGGGGCTCTCCTCAGTCAGCTATCTCTTGGTGGCTGCCACCACCACCACAGCATCTACTGACAGACCTTTTGACCAATGAGGATGCTCTTCAGGGGGAGAGAGGAACTTGTCTGGTCTCTTGGGGATTGCTTCAACCACATCAGGGTTCTTCCAGGTGCGCTGCACCACAAGCTGAACCAACTCATCTGCAGGCGACATCATCCTGGAGGTAGATGGTTCAGCACAAAAGGCCTACAGGAAAACGGATTCCTCTGAGGAAGCGTTTTTAGCTTCCAATCACCCCTCTGTTTCAAGATCTCCAGGATGTCTCCAAAGGAGATCTTCAGGGGGTGATCAAGGGGAACCTTTCCCTTCATTGTAATCCCCCTCCTTGGTAAGGGACTCCTCAGGAGAGTCCACGTGCTTCCTCTTGTACAATTTCTTCCTAGGAACCTCCTCAGTGGGAGCTTCTGAGGACAACCCAGAAAAAAAAAGAGGCACCCTGCAATAGGGTCTCCTGTGCTCGATCTGGGACAGTGGCCTGTGACAGCTACAGCACAGGGGGAGGACATGGGGTTTCCGACACCGAAGGCTTGCTCATGGAGGCAAGAGCCCTTCTCCATTGCCTAGAAAGCAAGGCCACCGGAAGAGGGATGGGAGCCCGGAACCGAGAACAAAAACCTCGGATCTGGGGTCACACCCCACTCCGTTGAGCCCGCTCCCAGCCATGGAGCCTCAAGCTGGATAGGTATTGACAGGGCTCCTGGAACAGTGGATAACACCATAGAAAAAGCCGGCATTGAACTCGGAACCGAGGAGCCCACAGTCCAGTCTTGGGCCTGAGGAAGACCCAGTTCCAACAAAACCAAAGGCCAACGGAATGACTCTGGGGCCGAAGTGAGGTCCACTATCAGCACCAAAGCAGAGGGTGCTAAGGGAGGCGTCGATGCAGAGGGCTTTGGAACCTGCAAGGAGGACGAAGGAGGACAGCAAGATAGAGTCCATGAAGCAGAAAATCCAAGTCCTATAAGGGATTGGGATTTTGAATCAGAAGGAATCCCCCTGGCTGTCAGCAGCTGGTCCACAAGGCGCACCACATCGAGTTTGATGAGGCTCCTGGTGGACCTACTGGATATCCCCGAAGGGGACTCTGGATGATCTAAGAAGGGACTATAAGCCTGTCCCAAGAAAGGATCCATAGATGGGGAATATTGGGTCTGTACTTGTACATCTAGTGGCACCACAGTCTGCATTTTTGAGATGATAGGAACAGCAGGGTCTATCTGACTTAGAGCTGAGAAAGGACTTGGAGTCATAATCGGAGTGGAGGTAAAACTTTTTGGATCAGTCACATCTGCGTTGATGATGTAGAATAAAACGGAACTGAAGACAGTGCTGTAGGTAAAGACTTTTGTTTGGAATTTTTGGTTTTGGCAGTCTTTCCTTCTCACCAGAGGGTGAGGAGGGAATGGAGTGTGGTCTCTTTTTGTCTTTCCTAGGAAGTGGTGAACCCTCCGATGTGGAGAGCCTCTGACAAAGGTGATTTGAGTAGGCCTTTCAAAATCAATTTATTTTTATGCTCATTCAGGGTACAAGAGCTAAACCCCAGACAGAAAGAGCAAGGGGGTTTTACAGAGAGATGAGGCACTCCCAAACAGTAAACAGAGTCATCATGACGGTCACTATTGGGCATTTTTCTCCCACACTTCAGGCACTGTTTGAAGCCTGACGTGCCCTTTTTATCTGACATGTTAATATCAACAAATTCAGCAGTGCACGATGAACAAAAAAGAAAAAAAAAGCAGATTCCCACAACTAAGCAGACAACAATAGTTAACTGGAAGGCAAAGAGAAAACAACAATGATGGTAATAAAAGGAATTATCACAGTGGGTAGAGAGAAGGGAGTTTACCAGTGATGGTACAAAGATTACCAACAGGTAATGACAAGAAAGTTGCAAAAAGACTTCGCGAAACACAGCTACAAGAAATAACACACTAGCTAAGAACACAGAAACAATTTTGAGTTATCAGAAATATCAAAACAACAGAATATTTCAACAATATCAAAGACTTAGCTGACTTGAATGCGGCTTTACAGCAATGCGACAAATGAGATCTGAGGCAACAGGGAGAAGGAGGTTCTGGGTAATATCTTAGCTCGAGAGTTTTTGGCTGGTGCGAGCCTTGGTATAAGGCTGACTTGGTTCCAAGGACTTGGAACTGAACCCATCCGTGATGAATGAAATGAAGATTAACAACATCAAATATCACTTCTCTGTCTCAAGTCTTTATTTCATGGAATAAAGCATCTCATACTTTAATGGACTACAGCTAATCGAAAGGCTATATATATTTTGTCATATGTGAAATTCTGGACACATTTACAGTTTGATGTTGGAAACACAGTATGCAACTCAGAAGGGTGCAGAAATTACTCCAAAACCTGCAATCATACTTGCATCTATATTCAGAACTTACATGCCTGATCTTACCTCACCCTTTTCTGCTTTTACCTTGCACAATTTGACTTTTACAATAAACTCATAGGGTTTAGAATAATAAAAGCATTAAAAGAAGAAAGTTACAGACTTGTCCTGTACCTTTACTGTACAACAAATGCATTTAATGTGGTAAGTTTATGAGTAAGACAAACCAGTCATAAAGATTACATTCCTGCAATGAATTCATTGACTCAGACACATGTCAGGAGTCAGATAGCGGTACCCTGAACAACATTAATAAATAATAAGCAAAAAACTTGCATTAGGACCTGCTTCTTATGAGTTCGGCAGCAGTCATCTCACTACATTGGACTACTGACTGTTAACAGGCTTTACTCCTGTAGCAGGACTACCTTCTTCTGACTGTTGTGAATTATATACCTTAACTCTAATGTTCATGATTTTTGAATGACATGTTCTACTTATTTGGCATTTAACTTCTTTATTGCTTGCATGCGTTTTGAAACTGCTGTTCTCCAAAAGTTAACTATGGACATTTCTATCATAACACACTCCTACTTCCCTTGCATATCTGCACAGCCAGTGCTCTACCCCCAATAACTGTCAAGCATTTTCTCCTTTCATTTTCTCATTTTGTACTACTCTCAACTTCGAGTGGTAAGCCCTACTCAACATATTTTATTATACTACTTGTGAAGATAGGTGATGGTTGCCAGCCTAGCCAGATATAATTCATTTGAAAATATTAATATAAGCCACAGGCTTGTTCTCTTAAATGGGAACAAATGGTGTTAAATGTGGAACTGCAAAAATGTAACAACAGTGCCCTCTGCTGTAACAAAGCTGATAAGTCAATTCTTTGATGTCAAAACTCGGAGATGAGATGTCTAGATAAAGGCATTTTGCCTATTGTTTTGAGGCTAGAATTTGCATGTATAATTTCTTTTATTGCTCTAGTTCCTGACTAGCTGCAAGATCAAAATGGCTATTAACCTCTGACAGTCTGTTAGCCTGGGAACCAGAAATAAATGATGCAATCTGAAATGAATCAGTGGTACTGTGTTATCAATTTAAGAACAGAAAGAATGAGAGCATTTGAGCATTTGTCTTGAAGACATCCAACTCACCACTCTGCCTGTCTCTATATGTAAGTAGGATTTTAGAACTGTGTTTTCTCTTAGATATAGCTAGGAAATTGAAAGATTAGATTAGTTTGTGTTTCTGTGATGTCAGAACTTTTCTACTGCACTATTTTAAGTATTTCTCTGTGATCTATGAACTCTTGACGAGCACTATGTAGTAAGAAGTATTGTCATGTGTGTTTTATTTATTATTAAATATTTTTAAACCTTTCAACTGTGGCTGTTTTGTGGAGAGATAATTTAAGCTCTAGAGTACATTGCATGTATATAGTGATAATGTACCAAGTCACTGCATATAAGTCTTGACTGTTTGGTTGCACTTACCATTTGGATAATAATATTGCACAGTATAATTGGACACCCTTTCATAAGGGCCTTTGAGTAGCTGATAAATATTAACTGGGTAGTGGCAGTGATTTCTACCGTACAGTCTGGGTAAAAAGGGCACAGCTGGAGAACCTGTGCCATCCTTCCTCAGGAGTGTCTGTGTGGTTGTATAAACTCTTATCTCAATGTTTGCATGTATCAGCTACTTGGGCAGGGACATGAAGCACTGGCTGAACAGAGAGGGTGCTGGAGGTTTTAGCTTGCCCACTAGGCTGAGATCTGCACCCTATAGATGTGCCAGTGGGGAGTCTTATTGGGGACCTGGAGAGAAATGGAGAAATGAGCACCAGAATGACTGTGATCTCTGTGTGCTCTTATGGTAAATTGTACTTTACTGCGTGTGTATTTATTACCCTTCCCCTATATGGACAACCCTCTCTGGTGTTAGTGGTGAGGATTAAGGCTCCTTGATTGCTGGGCCAGTGCACGGGCATCACACTACTAAAGCAGGATAAGTAGATAAAAAGAGGCATTTGTCATCATAGGGCACCTCACTATAACCTGAAGATAGTAACAAGACAAGCAATGCAAGTGTATAACTACTACTGGCTTCTACACACTGTGCCAAATCTTGGAATTTTAGATTTCCTTTACTTAAAACTGCTTTTCAGCTATAGCTACTGCAATGGCATGGTCCAGCAAAAAAAAAAAAAAAAACTTACCAGATGATCGCCTTCTATAAGCCATGCTAAAAATTCTAGAATTTTTAACAGTTATGCTTTGCTGTACATCCATCCACTAATCTTTATTTTAGGAACTAGATAATTTACATGCACTGGTGATGGACAAATTGCATCCCGTATTAATCTTGCTCCCCTGTGACCTGAGTAGAATGAAAAATGTATCAGAAAGAAAATGGATGAATAAACTAATTATTTACTAGACACCTTTCACAGGATCCTGGTTACTTAACAGAGTACTGATTCCAAAGGATCTTCAGAATTCTAGCCATGCATTCCAAGAGTTTTATTAACACTAGTACTGTAAAAGTTCAATTAACCAAGAGCCCTTTATATTTTAAACCAGGGCATTGCATATTTTACTGGTGTGAAATGCAGACTGCTCTGTTTTTTAAAGTCTGATGACATGCATTTTCTGGATGAATGCTATCTGCCTAGTGCCTGCCTCTCAATGTTCATAGGTTCATTAGGAAGAACTAGGCAATCAGTCTGCAGACTATTACATGCTTAACCAAAAACCAATTCGTGAACAAAGGTGACAATCAAACTCTGTATCTTGTGTCTCAAAGGAAAAATACCTTACGTATTATGACAAACTCAAATGTGCATTACCATCCATACAACCTGCAGTCATTTATCACAAAAGCAACAAACTTACTGATCTTTTTTTTTTTTTTTTTAGTTATGGTCACTTGACATTATTCCTTGCTCTCCAGGATTCAGTGCTCTTCTGTTATTATTACTACACTGACATAACTTTAGGCTCCTTCCATTTACAAACAGTATTTACGTCACTTTAATTAATCATTACCCCACCTCAGGTTCCCCATTTTTACATGTGGTTTAATTGAAACACCAACAGTCATCACTTGTCTCAATTCAGATGCACTCTCCTGCCTTCTTTATCAGGTATGCGGACTTGCCATAGGTCTTCTGTCATGCCAGGTGTTCTCTTGCTTTCTTCCCATCTCACCCAAATTAACTTTACAAAATCATCATTTGCTTTTCTGCACAAGTAACTGAAGGTAAAGTTGTATAAGTATATATACCATAACAGCAGATGCTCAAATGAGCACTGCTGCAGTAACTTAAACACTTTTTGAAACACGGAGCCCAAAAGGCTCGCCATCACTGGCTTCGACCAACTGTAAGATGGAAGGAGAAGGGTCCGGGAGCTCTTGTAGAATCGTTCAAACAAAACTTGACATACATATGGAAAAAAATCTAGTTTGCAATGCTTTGGAAAAGTTCATACAGAGGATTAGGTTGCTGCTTCTGGAATACTTTTCAAGTCTAGCTTTTTCCAAATTACAACAAATGAAGCCTAGGGCTCTGGTAGAGTGTGCCTTGACCCTGCCTGAAATAGTTTTGTTGTGGTGGGAAAAACAAAAGGTAATAGCCTGAGACAACCACTTGGAAATAGTCTGCACTGACACAAGTTGTTCATAGGTAGGTACCAGGCTATTGGCCCAAGGGTCTAAGTAAGCCTAGCCAACAAGGTTCCCTGGCTTATGCCACCCAAGAAAGTTATTTTCCTGTGCCCCTGTTGAGCAGAGCCACAGAAGTGATCCACGGGGTGCATTTCCTATTTCCCATCCACTCAAGATTTTTCTTGAAGAGTGCTAATGAGGAACTTTGCTTGACATAGATGGGTAGCTTGTTCCAGAGTATGGGAAGTCTCTGGGACAGAAATCTATCCCTTCAGCATGTCCTCTTTATTGTGGTGACAATGTTTAGGTCCCTAGAGTGTGTAGTTCAGGGGGATTGGGATTTCTTTAGGTGTAGCATGTCCAACAGCTCAGGGTTTGACATAGCTTTGTATGTTAGGCAGAGATAACCTCGGAGTAGGCGATATGCTATGGAGTAAAGCTGGAGTTTTTTGAGAAGGTCAGTGTAGGGCATCTGTTTGAGGCCAGTAATCCTCTTTGTGAGGTACTTCTGTGGCCCTTTCCAGCTGTTGCAGATGTCTTGTGAGGTACACTCCAAAAGGGGCGTTGTACTCTATTGGGTCGAATGAGTGTCGAGTAGAGGGGAACAATGACCTCGTTTTTCCTGGATGAGAACCCTTTTGTGATAAGGTGTGCCACATAGAAGGATTTCCTGACTACTGTGGCGATGTGATTATCAAAGGAGAGACTACTGTCCACCTGGGTCCCAAGATCTCTCATCACACATTCGGAATTAAGTAGACTGTAGCCTATGTGGTAGTTCATGGGTATAGAGTTTTTACGAAAGGGGATGACAATGCACTTTTTGGCAGTGAGCTTGAGGCCATGGCTCTGACACCAGATATCTGTCTCAGTGAGGCCCTTCTGTAGGATGTCCACATCATTTGGGGACTCGACAATGGCTCCTAGTTTGCAAAAATCTGTGAACTTTGTTAGCCAAAGGCCTTCTGTGTTAGCCTGTACTTCAGAGAAATGGATACCAAATAGGAGAGGTCCCAGGACTGAACCCTGTGGTACTCCACTTGTCACTGGTTTGAAGTCAGATTTGGAGTCTGCAACTTTTACAGTGTGGGTTCTGTCAGTGAGCCAGTTGGCAACCAATCTTGTGACATAAGAATTTATACCTAGTTTAGTGAGTTTAGCTATAATTCCAGAATGGGGGATGGTGTTGAAAGCCTTGGTGAGGTCAAGATAGGCTGTGTGAACCACCTTACCCAAGTCCACAGCTTTGGTGACTGCCTCAAAGTCGTCCATCAGGTTCAGGAGGCATGATCTGCCTTCCACAAAGATGAACTGTGTGGGGTCCAGAGTTTGGAGGTTACCAATGTCTTTGTTTACGAGTTCCATGATGATACGTTGCATGGCCTTACAGACCAGGCTCGTCAGGCTAATAGGGCAATAGTTCCCGGGATCAGTGGTGGCTCCCCCTTTGTGGAGTGGGATAACTGTTGCGGTGTGCCATTCAGTGGGCACAAAGCCTGACATGAGGCTATGACTGAACATGGTGCTTAGGTGGGGAGCCAGTTCGTTCTGAAGTTTGTGTAAAACGCAGCCTGGGATGTTGTCCGGTCCCATGGATGCTGTGTTTTTGGCTTTAGAGAGTGCAGCTTTTACCTACATAGTTGTGATTACAGGGGCTCTGCATTCTTCTGGTATAGATATGGGCCGTTTAGGGGGTGAGAGGGGGATAAAGTTAGCACTGAACCTATCTGCCAGGATGTTGGCAATATCAGTTGGTTCTGTAATTTTTGAGTGGTTTTGCCACCGAGATTCTTGACATAGCTATAGAATGCTTTGTGATTGTCCCTAGAATCAGTGGCAATTTTGTTTTTGTAGCTAGCCTTGGAGGATCTTATAAGGGATCTCAGCTTCTTACCGAGGCTGACCAGGGAGCTCCTCCACTCATGGGATTTTACTCTCTTTTGCAACAGTTTCTTTCTTCTGTTGTAGAGTTTGTTTATGGCAGGGGACCACCAGATTGGCTTCCTTTTTTTGGAGGATAGCATCTTGGTTCTGTGTAGGATAGCACAATCCATGCACTTGTGTAAGTGCTTATAGAGTGCATATGTGTAGGATTCAGCAGTCGTAACTGTTTTGTCCATCTGCATGGGTGTCATGAAGTTTGCCACTTCTGTCTTACTTCTGTCTTCCTTGCTACTTAACAAGAAATGAATAACTGATCAGAAGTTCTAAAAGATTTTGCTCTGTCAAAAGGGCACCAGAGTTGTTTGTGGACATCCGAGGTATGAAGTATCATTTCTCTCAAATTTTTAGGTTCAGGAAAGAACAAAGTGAAATGAACAGTTTGGCTTAAAGTAAACTTGGATTCTTCTTTAGTCACGAAAGAAGGATTAGTTTTCAAAGAAACTTTGTCTGTGGGAAATAAGATATGGCTGACCCATCATAAGAGAATGCAACTCAGTTACTCTTCTAGCATTGGTCAGAGCAATCAGCAAAACTCTTTTTCATGTTAAAAACCTCATGTCAGCCAGATGAGCTGGTTCAAATAGGTTCAAATGGAGTAAGTGTTAGGGTCTCCAATACAAAATTAAGATTCCAAGGAGAAGCCACTGGTTTCCTTGGAGGCCTTTTATGTAGCAGCCCTTTCAAAAACATTTTCATATCAGAATGCAATGTTAGAGGGGGATCCACCGGCAGACATATTAAAATGACCAACAAATGAACCTTGACAGTGGATTAAGATAAGCCCCACATGATAGTAACTCACAAATATTGCAAAACCAGAGAAAAATTAGCCCTGAGTGGGTGTTGGGTAAGTTGTTAGCACCAACTAGAAAACCTTTACCGTTTGCTTATATTTGTTTCCATTAGTACCTGCTGTGTCTCCTCAGTAAAAAGGTGAATAAAATGTATTAAGACCCTATCATCCAGGCAGTCATTTGTAGTCATTTGGTGTCAGGATGCATATAACACCACTCTTCTTAGATGAGTAAACCCAGTCTGTGAGGAAGCTTGCTATAATTTCACCTGGCCAGTTTCAAAAGTAAGAACCTTTGCTGCCTGGGCCAGAAGGGAGTCACCACAATGATCTTTGGAGATCCCTTCCAAATCTTCAGAAGTACCCTGAATATTAGTGGAAAGGATGGAAAAGTATATAGCAACATTCTTGTCCAAGGAAAATAAAAGGCATCTGGCTTCCAGGCCTTGTTGCATGGAGTCCTGGAGCAGCATATTGCCAGCTGATTGCTCTGAGAGGAAACAAATAGGTCTGCTTGAGGAACTCCCCACAAGTGGATCAAATCTCAGAAGACCCCTTAATCTAGCTTCCATTCATGAAGGTCTGCCTTTGTCCTGCTCAGCATGTCTGCCAGACAATTTTGCAATGATGCAATGTAAGATGCTTGTAGAGTGAGATTATGCTATAAAGCTGTTTCCCATGCTAACATGCCTAGCTTGGGTCCCCCATGCTTGCTTATGTACCACATCACTTTAATATTGTCTGTGACTACATGAAGAGGTTCTAGGGACCAGTGATGATTCAGCGAGTTGTGAACCTTGATAGGAGCCAGCATTTCTTTTGTGTTTATGTACTTTGGTCTATCTTTCTTTTCCCAGAGACCTTGCACTTTTATCCCTATTGATATTGCTCCTCAAGCATTGTCCAGGGCATTCGTGGTGACTGACTACTTTGGAGCAGGAGGGGAGAAAGGATGGCCTGGATCCAGGGATATTTGATGACTCTAGCAAGTGATTTCTCTTTTCACAAATCTCAGAAATGTAACTTGAAAAGATAATGGATGTTGGTATTGGGATCAATGAGAGTTCAGATACCATTATACCTTTCTCACATGGAGTCTTGCAAGAGGTATTATGAAAATCATGGATGCCCTGAGATTCAGAATCCCGATGATCCCCTCACAGTGACTGAAGTCTGAGTGGAAACCCCCTGGGAATAGATCTAGATATACATTTATCTTTTCCTATGGAAAAATGCTTTTTCTGAGGTGTCGAGTATACACACTAAAAACATAATCCTGTGTGATGGGAGTCAAAAAAAGATTTCTGAATGTTCTCTTGGAATACCAGTCTGTGTAGGAGACCCCTCACCCAACAGAGAGATTCCTTACACTTTGAAAAAGACTCTGCGAAGATAAGCAAGTTGTCTAAAATATGGAAAATGTGGATACTCTACCCTGTAGCATCCAATGTGCTGGACAGGAGCTAGACACTTTTTGAACAGTCTTGGAGCTAATGATAACCCAAAGGGTAAGGCAGAGAGCTAATAATACACAAAACTGTAACCAGCATCTGAAATCTGGATGAAGAGGAATGTGATCATATGCATCTTTTTAAATCTAAGGTTACTAAAAATCTCACATGAAGAATGGGTAACAGGTTGTGAAATGAAAGCATTTTGAACATGGCCATTATCACAAACTGATTCAAAATGAAAGATCCTGAACCTATCACCAGACATTTTCTTTCTTTGGCACTAAAACATTCTTGAATAAAATCATGTTCCTAATTGGAAAGGAGAAGGAGCTGCTTCTATTACCCCAGAGACAGTATGTGTTGTAGGACAGGAGGGAAGAGAAGGGTTTGGCCTGGCGGGTGAGAAGGAATTCCTGGAAAGGAGGACTTCTCTCCCATTGCATCTATATCCAAGCTGGGTCACCTTCAGAACTCATTTGTGTGAAACAATCTGTTGCCAAAGAGAGAAATGGAGATTCCCACAGACTTTCTGGAAGCAATAAGGGACTGACAGATTGAAAGGAGGGGAAAGTCCCTTAAATATTCATTCTGCCTTACTTGACTGTTCTTTGTTCTGGGGGGGGGGGGGGATCTCAGCTTCCTCTTTGGTACCTCCCTGCCATTGCTTTTTAAACAACTCTTACCAGTATTCTGCTGACACTGTTTTTTTTTTTGGCAAAATTGGATGAGGGAGCAGAAAATCCCTTGGAAAATTTAGGAGGAGGTCTGAAAAATCTGAGGGATTCCCTGAATCATCTCATCACATTTTGATGACCTCTGCAGCACAGGATCAAAATACTAAACCTCTATCCAAAGGGGAATTCAAAAGCTCATTTCTTACATCTTCTGGGAAGTTCTGAGAATGCATCCAGGCAAACCTCTTCAACACAGTGCCAGTGGCAACAGTACTGGAAGCAGTACCTACACAGAGGCACACACTGAGTACCGACCTGAGAAATGGAAGAAACTAATGCAGCTAAACATTCCTTATACTTTCACAAGTTCTCAGAATAAACTTTACCATATGAGCCCAACAACTCAAAATTCTAAAAATCAAAGTGGCTGAAGCATACATTTTACCCCAAAACTTAACAGGTTTATCATGCTTGTCAGGAGGAGCATTACAATTAGCAAAATGTTTGACAGAGGAAGGATTTTTTAAGGTTACAGGTGCTGGGTCAGATCTGGGATCAGTGTATAAGAATTTAAACATGGAGGAACTTTGTACATTCTGGTCGTCAGGGTAACCACAGGTACTGACAAAATACATCCTCCACTGCTGACAGCACTGGGGGATAGGTGAATCTTGTCGGAATTCCAGTTGTAACAACATACAATATTTTCTGAAGGACTAAAGAGGCAGCACATTTGTGCAAAATCTCACCATAACAGTAGATGTCTTTCTCTTCATTGTTGTAGTATTCTTTCCCTAAGGGATCTCCTGCCAAGGACAGCCCAATGTCTTGCCAGTATGACAAAGCCTTTAGTTCTTATAGGCGTCGTATGTCACACGTATGCCCCCGCGCAAGGCATATGGCAATAAAGGTGACACACAGACATACACACTCAGAACTGAAAAAAGCCCCACGAGGAAATGAATGCCCTTAGAGACAAGGAGAACATGTGCATTCAGAAGGAGAAAAAGGAAGAAAACGATAAAGAAGCCCTCAGCCAGCTGAGCAAGAAAAGTATAGGGCAAGAGTTAGAACAGAGGGGGTAGGACGGAGGGACTGAATACCACAAAAGTGAACAGAAGGACATCTACTGTTATGCAAGATTTTACACAACTGTACTATGTCCTTTCATATCAGTGTTGCAGTACTCTAACAAAGGGAGAGTGCAAGAGCTCAATAATAAGCCTGGGAGGAGGAAGACACAGAACAGCCCTCTACAAATCCATGAAGGACAGCCCTGGCAAAGTCTGCCCAGACTCTGGAAATGACTTCCAACTTGTAATGCTTAGTGAAATATGAATTTAGGACCAAGTAGCAGCCTCAAGAATAGAACTGGTATCCAGATCCTTGAAAAAAGTACCAGAAGAGGCAACTGCTCTTGTAGAATACTCATTTACCGGCAAGGAAAGGCATTTTCCATGAAAATAACAGCAAAAACAAATTGCCTCAGAAATCCAGGCTGAGATGATTTGCTTAGAAACAGCCACACCCAAAGTTCTGGGATGAAAGGAAACACAAAGCAGTTCAGATGAGTGAATGACTTTAGTTTTATCCAAATAATATCTGAGCTGTCTATGCAAATCAAGGTGTGAAGAACCTTCTCACTGACAGTCTGTGGAGAAGGAAAAAAGGAAGGAAGATGAACAGACTGATTAAGGGACAACTCACTGAACATCTTATATATAAAAGAATTAGTCTGAAGGGTCATGCTGTCTCTGTGGAAAGTGAGGAAAGGAGGAACAGTTGTGAGAGCCTGAAGTTCAGACACTCTCTTGGCTGAAGTGAGAGCCAAAGGAAGAACAGTCTTCAAAGTACAAAGCTGTAAGAAAGCTGAAGAAGCAGGCTAAAAAGGAGCCTGAATCAATTCTTCAAGTACAAAATGGAGTTTGCTGGAAAGAGTAATAGGCTTCCTGGGAAGCCCTATATGAAGGCCACCTTTAAGAAATTGCTTGACCTCAAATCTAGAGGCCAGAGGACGAGTCAAGGGTAGGCATGCAGAAAGTGATGTCAGGTGAGCTTTAACTGAAGAATACACCAACCTAGCATGGAGCAGATCACACAAATAAGACAGAACCAGAGAGACCACCATTTTTTTAATTTCTCCATGTCTTTTGGGTTTCGAATACCATGACGGGAATGGACCCCATTCCTAAGTCAAGGTATAATTCAAGTTCATGAAATTAGTATTGTTTCAGTCTTTGATGTCAGCCAGAAGTGCTCTTCACAGCACCCGCAATGTGCCTAGTAATGTCACCTCCTGCAATTTGTATGGAGTTACATGTATTGGTAACGTATCTAACTACGATTGTAAATTCTTTTTTATACAACCCTGTTGCTCCTACTTCGACTGGGACTGTCTGGGTATCTTTCTTCCACACTGCCCTCATTTCTGCCTGCAAATCCTGGTACTTTATGTCTCTCTGTATGACACTGTAGTCACTGGGTATAGCAATTTCAATAATCAATGCTACTTTTGTCTTCTTTTTGTAGACTACTACTGTTTTTCTTGCATCTATTTTTTGAACTGTTGGTAATGGATGATCCCATGTGATATAAACTTCATCATTTTCTACAATGCTTTGTGGCTCAGGTTTCCAGTGTTTTTCAGCTACTTCAATATTATAATGTTTGCACAATTCCCAGTGCAGCAACCTTGCTACATTATTATGCCTTTCAGTATACAGTCCTTCTGCCATTAGTATATCACAACCAGCAACAAGATGTGCAACTGTTTCCAATTCTGTTATCTGTTTCTCTCAAGGAAATTATCGTAAAAAACTTCTCCAAAGCCAACTTCACACTTCTTAAGACAGAAGTGGCAAACTTCATGACACCCATGCAGACGGACAATACAGGTATGACTGCCGAATCCTATACAAATGCACTTTATAAGCACTTACACGAGCGTATGGATCATGCTATCCCTAATAGAACCAAGATGTTATCCTCCAAAAAAAGGAAGCCAATCTGGTGGTCCTCTGCCATAAACAAACTCTACAACAGAAGAAAGAAACTGCTGCAAAAAAGAGTAAAATCCCATGACTGAAGGAACTCCCTGGTCAACCTCAGTAAGAATCTGAGATCCCTCATAAAATCCTCCAAAGCTAGTTACGAAAACAAAATTGCCACTGACTCTAAAGACAACCACAAAGCATTCTATAGCTATGTCAAGAATCTAAATGGGAACACTCAGATCTGCTCTGAGTTACAGCACAATGGCACTAAATATACAGAACCAACTGATATTGCCAACATCCTAGCAGATAGGTTTAGTGCTAACATTACCCCCCCCTCACCCCCTAGAGGGCCCATCTCTATACCGGAAGAATGCAAAGTTCCTATAATCAAGGCTGCACAGGTAAAAAACACACTCTCCAAAGCCAAGAACACAGCATCCATGGGACCTGACAATATCCCAGGCTGTGTTCTACACGAACTACAGAATGAACTGGCACCCTACCTAAGTACCATGTTCAATCATAGCCTCACCTCAGGCTTTGTACCCACTGAATGGCGTACCGCGACGGTTATCCCACTCCACAAAGGGGGAGCCACGACAGACCCCGGGAACTACCGCCCCATTAGCCTGACAAGCCTGGTCTGCAAGGCCATGGAACATATCATCATGGAACTCAAACAAAGAAATTGGTAATCTCCTAACTCTGGACCCTACCCAGTTTGGATTTGTAAAGGCAGATCATGTCTCCTAAACCTGATTGACTTCTTTGAAGCAGTCACCAAAGCCACAGATGAGGGTAAAATGCTTCACACAGCTTATCTAGATCTTGCCAAGGCTTCCGACACCATCCCCCACTCTGGAATTATAGATAAACTCACTAAACTAGGTATAAATCCCTATGTCACAAGATGGGTTGCCAACTGGCTCATGGAAAGAACCCACACTGTGAAAGTAGCGGATTCCAAATCCAATATCAGACCAGTGACAAGTGGAGTACCACAGGGTTCAGTCCTGGGGCCTCTCCTGTTTGGTATCTACTTCTCTGAAGTGCAGGCCAACACAGAAGGTCTTTGGCTAACAAAGTTTGCAGATGACTGCAAACTAGGAGTCATAATCGAAACTCCTAATGATGTGGACAAACTACAAAAGGGCCTCACTGAGACAGATACTTCGTGTCAAAGCCAAGGCCTGAAGCTCAATGCCAAAAAGTGTGTTGTCATCCTCTTTGGTAAAAACTCTGTACCCATGAACTACCACATAGCTGGTAGTCTACTTAATGCTGAAAATGTGATAAGAGACCTTGGGACACAGGTGGACAGTAGTCTCTCCTTTGATAATCACATCGCTACAGTGGTCAGGAAATCCTTCTACGTGGCACATCTCATCACAAAAGGATTCTCATCCAGAAAAAGAGAGGTCATTGTTTCCCTCTACTCATCACTCATTAGACCCATTATAGAGTACAACGCCCCTTTTGGTATGTACCTCACAAGACATCTACAACAACTGGAAAGACCACAGAAATACCTCACAAAGAGGATTACTGACCTCAAACAGATGCTCTATGCAGATCGTCTCAAAAAACGACAGCTTTACTCCATCGCATATCGCCTACTCAGAGGCGATCTCTGCCTAACATACAAAGCTATGTCAAACCCAGAGCTGTTGGACATGTTCCACTTAAAGAAATCCCAATCCCTCAGTGATACACGCTCTAGGGACCTAAACCTTGTCACCACAATAAACAGAACATGCTGGATGGATAGATTCCTGTCCCAGAGACTTCCCATACTCTGGAACAGACTACCTATCTATGTCAAACAGAGCTCCTCATTAGCACTCTTCAAGAAAAATCTTGATGCCTGGATGGGAAATGGGAAATTCACCCCGGGGATCACTTCTGTGGCTCTGCTTGACAGGGGCACAGGAAAATAATTTTCTTGGGTGGCGAAAGCCAGGGTACATTTTTTGGCTAGGCTTGTATGGGCCCTAGGGCCAATAGCCTAGTACCTACCTATGAACCTATGTTCACTGGACTTTGTAAACCACAAAATAACATCCACAGAAGGTACGCCAGTTAAGAAAATATTATTTAGCTCTTTTGTCCAAAGACTTCATCAGAATAAAATAACAAAATGTCAACCAACCTTATATACTGTTCAACACACTCAATTAAACAATTAATTGAAAAATCAAACAATTAAAATCTAAAAACATCAGCAAATCAACATTACACAATATAACACACATACTTATAAAAAGCACTTAATACAAATGCTATCACTGATTCCAGGATGCTTAACTGCTTGTAGCCTAAGGTGCCAAAACGTTTCTCTCCACAAAAGCACTTTTTTAATATTCACCACCCCTTACATCCCTAGGGACTGAATCCAACACAAAAAATTAAACTGTCTGAAATCTCCACATACAGTAGAATGTTTATAAAGAGCATTGCTGATTTCACAGTGTTTTTCGGACTTGGAGGAATGCAAACCACAGCCAGATGTTCCCTTATTCATATTTTTAAACTTTTTGTAGACATACCTATATAAAAAGAGTGGCAGCTAGAGGAGCTTGCAATATAAATACCAGAAGAATCACAACTGCAATAACTATTAGTTATAATGTGCTTATTAATGAGACAAAAATACCGAAGAACCCTGCAAAATAAAAACACATATTACAAAAAACACATTTGCACATGCAAGGATTTTTGTCAATCTGCGCAGTCAAAGCTATAGTGTTGTCTGTAGGTGTTTTATATATACATACATATATATATATATATATATATATATATATATATATATATATACATATATATATATATATATATATATATATATATATATATATATATCACCATTTACCTACCTGTAAACACAGTAAAACTGTGTGATGCGGGGGTGAGCCCCTGCATCCCCCACACCCCCTGCTACTTAAATATTCTCACTTCGAGATCGCACTACAGTGCAGGAAAGGGGAATCTCCCAGTCCCGCACTGTAGCGGGCTCTCCGCTATCATTTGTCGGCCTTTCAAACGTTCGCTCATATGGTGTTGGCCATGTGAGTTTTGAACATTTGAAAGTTCGAACAAATAAAGGGCATCCATATATATATATATATATATATATATATATATATATATATATACACACACACACACACACACACATATATATAATTTATATATTAACACGGAAACCTTTTTTGGACTTGGAGGAATGCAAACCACAGCCAGAACTTAAAGTAGAAAACTTTAATCATCACCTTGAAAATATACAAAGCTTAAAAATTTGAGCACTTTCGTTCGTTCATGTTAAAAGTCGAACTTCATCAGAAATTTAACAGTTACAAATGATATGAACACCTTTGGATGGTTAAGATTCCTTTTCCCACCCTACATGTTCCATTTTAAAATGCTTTTTACATTTAAATTGGCATTTAAACCAGGGGGCATGTCTGCTTGCAGTTTAATTTGCCATCTGAGTTCTTCTGCTTCGAGCTGGGGGTTGCAAATCTCCCTACAAACTACAAATTTTTTCTAATACAATAAGGATGAATTCTTTGCACAGAGGGCTACCCAAATTGTGCCTGGCTAATGCATTTTTAAGGTCACCCTTTCTTAATGTCTGACAGTGTTCCTTAATGAGATCACTCAATTTCCTGATGGTTTTCCCTATGTAGAACGCATCACACTGAACACAAAAAGTAAGATAAACTAAATTGGTGGTGTTACAGTCATAGACTTCTTGAAAGGAAATTCTGAACCTGGGGGATCTCAAATTAAAAGACGTACCTATGGCTATGTATTTGCAGCATACGCATCTGCCGCAGTAATACATTCCTGGAATGGAGGTTGAGGTTTTAGTGTTATGGGAGAGCCCAGAGTCAAACAGCGACTTCAGAGACTGTATTTTCTTGTAGCCAAAGGCAGGAGAGGGTCCTAGGGACTTGGCCAATTTGTGGCTAATGATCTCCCACTTATTAGCAAGGATTTCTCTTACGACTTGTGAGTCTAGGGAGATCGGGAGAGGAAATTTGATGCTGTTACTGATGTTAGATCGCCTAGTGTTAATGAAGCCATGTTGTAGGATAGGGGCATCTGCTGTACCTATTGTCTATCACTTCTTTGAGAATATGACTAATTAAAGCCGCTGGATAATGCTTTTCATCAAAAAGCTGCTTCATGAATTAGCTTTCTTTAGCAAACATGCTGTCTTCACTAACTGTGTGGCTTAACTGTACAAATTGCCCTTTCACTACATTCCTCTTCATAAATAAGGGGTGTTGGCTGGTGAAATCCAGATAGCTGTTCCGAAAGGTACTCTTTCTGTGAATCATAGAAGCAAACTTACTGGTCTCAGGGTCTCGGGAAAGCGTAATATCAAGAAAGTTAAGTACATTATCTATACCCAAAAGGGTGAAGTCAAGAAACCCTATGCTTTGACTCACTCTGGTGAGAAACAATTCCAGCTCAATTTGTGACCCTCTCCACAGGAAAAAGCTGTTGTCTATATAACGTTTATATAGACTAATTTAAAACCTTCAAATCTGGAGAGAATGTCTGCATCCCAGGAGCTAAGCACCAAATTGGCGTCAGCTGGTGCCAATTTGGCACCAATGGCTACCCCTTGTATTTATTGATAAATTGTGCCATTGAAAGACATCCACTACTAATTTTAATAATGTTACAGAAGCTTGAATTCTGTGTGGGTGTGTGTGTGTGTGTGTGTGTGTGTGTGTGTGTGTGTGTGGGGGGGTTGGGTATGTTTTGCCAGATAATCTCTGACAGAATCTAAGCTCTCCTTGGTGTGGGATGCTAGTGTAAAGGTCCACAATATCAAGACTGACCATGATGCACTGACCTGTGAAAGACGTGCTTTTATGGATCACATTAAGGAATTCCCAGGAATGCTTAAGATAGGACAAGGAACTTTGTACTAGCGGTTTCAGAAAGAAATCAAGAGGTGCTGCAATGTACTCAGTTTTCATTTTCTCAGATGCTACAATCTGTCTAAGGGGGGGATCAATTTGTTTTTTGTTTGTTTTGGGAATCTCAAACATTCTCCCAATAACAGGAGTATTTACTGACATGAAATCAACTTCCCATTCTGTGATATGTCCCTTCTTGTATAGTTCATAAATAATCTTACCTACTTCCAAGAAATTCTGAGTGACTGTTTTTGGGGGAGCTACTCTGTAATTATCCATATTGGATAGGGATTCTTCTATTTTTCTGACATAAGTGCTGGTGTCCATAATACTATGCCTGCACCTTTGACTGCCTTCATAACCTTGATATGTGGGTCATTTTTAAGCCCCTGAAGAGCCTTTTTCTCTACACTGGAGAGATTAAACTAGTTAGAATGTGGTTTCTTGTTAAGAGCGGCTCTAGTTTCTTTTCCATAAACATTTGAAAAAATATTGAGGGACTGGTTAACAGGTGGATTAAAAGTGCTTTTCCTCCTAAGGGGGGATGGGTGGGACCTTTGCTATCTGAATCTGACTCGGTACTGCTGGTCTGGCTAGTAACTTCAACAGAAGAATAATGTGACCTAACAGGATGGTGGTTAGCACTTTGTGACATCGTAGCTTCACTGTCTCCCACGCAGGTCTGCTGATATCTAGAAACCTGACTAGCACCAAAGGAGAGATTATTAAACTCTATACTGTTGAACATAAAGCCTTGCTTAAAGTTAAGCTTTCTACAAAACAATTTTAAAACATCAATAACATCAGTAGCAGACACTCTTTGGGCTGGTATAAAATTGAGATCCTCTTCTAAAAAGTGGAACAATTATGATGATCTAACTGCAAGTCCGTAAGGTTAAAAATGTCTTTGGGGGAGGAAGCAGGTAAGTTTAAATGTGTTAGAACTGTCTCAGTCCTTGAGACCGATCCCTGTCTCTTCCCCTCCTTATCCCCTGTCCTCTCCTTCTGGGAGTCTCTCTGGCTGCCTTGTTCTTTAGCAGGTCGAGGGATAAAAAATGATTTAGGCTATTAAAATTCACTGGAGCTGTAGAGTTGCTCATCTCTTGTGCGTTGTTCCTGGGAGGATGAATCACTTCTTCAGTGGAGTTTCTAGTCATTCCTTCGATAGAACCTTCAGCTTGGTGGCTTGTGAGGTTACATCGTTGTGGTGTTGAAAAAAAAACTGGTGTCTTTCTTAATCCTGTTGGTGAAAGTGGGGTTTTGTCCTTTTGGAAAACAAATATATATATATATGTACATATACGGGTCCCTATCAGATTATCGAAGGTTAAAAAAATTTGAAAATCATATGGTCGTGACCATATGACAGAAGTTTTTAAACTTTGAACGTTTTGAATGGAGATTGTGGTACAGAGCGGAATGGGAAATTTACCCTTTTCCACAATGTAGTGCGATCTCGGAGTTGGTACATTTAATTAGCAGAGGATGTGGCGGTGCAGCCACCCAGGTGGGGGTGCTTGCCCCCTGCAAAAACATTAAAAATAGAAGTTTTTTGTTTTTTATATATATATATTTTTTTTAAATGTCCGAAGTTCCAAAACTTCGATTGTATGATCTTGGCTATATGAATTTCAAAGTTTCAGACTATATACATATGTCTATATGTCTATATATCTATATATATATATATATATATATATATATATATACGTATAGAGACACATATACATATATATATATATATATATATATATATATATATATATAAATCTACTGGTCACATTCTAACCAGTCAATTGACCAGAGTACAATACAGTAGTAGTAGTACTTTCCTCTCAGTGACTGATGCCTTAAGCTGAATTTTACAGTCTTGTTGATCAGCCTTGCTCTGTTGTTAAGTACAGTACTGTCTAAATATTGTTGAGACGGCATGGGGCCCACAGCATACAGAAAAGTTGTGTTTTAAACAGATTTTAATGAAGTCATTCATACTGGTTTTAACACAGTACAGGAGTTCTAGATTTTGAATGGTCTCAGTGCAAAAGTTATGTTCTTTGAGTTTTAAAATTTGATCTAAAGTGGCTTTCAATCTGTAACTATATAGAGTGGTGTAAAATCTAATCATACTGTCTTAAATTTAGCAGCAAATGGAGTAGTGGGTACTCTTTTTTTTTTTTTATTTCAGTTTTACTGAGACAATGGCCAGAGATTTTCAGTCAGTTTAGTAGTAAGATATAACAGGTCTGGTGCTTTTTGTATAACTGATGTACAACATACAGAGAAGCCAAAGATGTATAGGGCTCAGTCATCCACACACAGAATTAGGTGTCCTGACTTACCATGCAAAGATTTACACTTTATAAAGGTGATGCTTCCCCTGTTACACAGGAGACTCATTGTACTCAAGGTTTTGGCTGAAAGTTTTTGTGTTTGGTTTGGATCATATTTCATTTCGCAATTTATTTAAATGTTGGTTACATGCACTGAGTATGATAATTTCCTAAGTGACGAAGCATCACCTTCATAAACTGAACCAAGATTTGAATCAACAGATCAAATATGTGCTTGTGGTGATAAGAACCTAATGACAGAGGTTCCAGTGTATGAAGTTTTCTGCACAGTAGATTTGTTTTCATATTCATGTGTTTAAGCAAAAGACTGGTGTAAAAGGCAGTACATCAAGTATAATGACAAAACAGCAGGTTACATTTTTAGCCAGTATGGAGATGGTGCCTGTCCTCCTTCCCTCCTCAGGATTATCTAAACATGGAGCTATCATCTGATTTTTAGTAGTCCAAGACTGAAATCTGTTTTCTTGAAGCACTCAGAGTGCTTCTCAGTTTCAACAGGATCAGAATTAGTCATTTACAATGTCAGACCAACTACATGTTAATGAGAAGTGCCAGTATTTAATAAGCAACAATGCCCTGCATGTACTTAACCTCCTCCTTTTGCTGACTGACCGTCTTCATGTCAGACTTAAGTAGCAGCAAATTACAAAGAAAAAAAAAAAACAATGCAGAGAATCTCACAAGTAGCAGCAAATTACAAAGAAAAAAATGCTGAGAATCCCACACAATTTATGGAATAAATAAGGTGGTTCTTGGCAAGTACTTTTTTATTTTTTTCATTAAAGGAGTTGTGGTTTGTTGTAGTTTTGCTCTAAGGGTTCATTGTTGGAGAAGATGTATATTTCTCTTAAGTGGAGTAAATCTGTGGTAGTGCACTTTTTTTTGGCAGACGAGTAAGCATAAGTGGGGACCATACCGCTCAAATGCTTGATTTTTGTTGAAGATCTCTAATTTTGCCTCATATGTTGGTTTGGAAATCAGCATGAAAGGGAAAATCTTCAGGCCCTCATATCATTCCAGAGGAGTTGAATCAGTTAAGTGGATAATGTATGCAAGAGCTTTTGTTAGCATTACTGAATGAGGTCCTTAAGTTAAATAACATACCAGGATCTTGGAAAGATGATGTGGTAACCATTTTTCCAAAGAGGGGAAGCTTTACTTTGTCCTGCTGCTTATAGGCCAGTCTCTATTGTGAGCCATGATTACACATTTTTATGAGTTTTATTGCTAGAAGACTACTCAGGTGTGTTCCCTTCTATATGTACTAAAACAGTATAGGTTTGATTTGGAAAGACAAACTTCTGATTGAGTTATGAATAGCCTGTTATTAATTGGGGAAGGCCACTCTACTGGTGCCCCATTGCTGGTTGCCATTATGGATGCTGAAAAGGCTTTTGAAAGAGCTGGAGTTTTTTATTAAGGTGAATTATGGATTCTGTCTTCCAAGGGGCTTTGGTCAGTCACTTATTGATACGTATGAAGGGAAGTTACTAGAATAAAAGTAATTGCAGCATTAACGGAGGAGCTCACCTTGAGGAAGGGAACTAGACAAGGATGCCCACCCACTGCCCTGTTTCTGTTGTATGTGAAGCCATACCTCAACCTATTAGAGCAAGAAATCTGGGCAAAGCTATAAATAGAAGTGGGACAAAGGTCCAGGGGTGGGGACAGTTTTTGAATGCTGCTCTTACAAACCTAGTTGTTGGAATAACTGGTCTTGTGTTAGCATGAATTTTCTGAGGGATAAGAAGTCAGACTATTTTCTAATTACAATCTTTAATGATTTACCCCTAATTTGGGCGGCCGCGGTGGTGCAGCGGTTAGCGTTGCCGCCTCACAGCAAGAGGTTCTCCGGTTCGATCCTCGGCTGGGATGCCTTCTGTGCACAGTCTGCATGTCCTCCCTGTGGTCGCGTTATTTTCCTCCAGGTGCTCTGGTTTCCTCCCACATCCCAAAGACATGCTGTAGGTGGATTGGACACTCTACAATGGCCCTAGGCATAAGTGCGTGCATGTGTGTACCTTCTGTGGAAGGTTGGGCATCGGGCTGGCAATTCGACACTGTAAAAACTCCACTGCCAATCCTGAGCAGACAGGTGATCCACTGTGGCGACCCCTAACCAGGAAAAGCCGAAACAAGAAAAAGATTTTATGGAAAATCAAAGATTATAGCCAGTCAATAATGTCAAACATTAGGCTTTCATATTAAACAAATATAAATAAATATTCTTATTGATCAGAAACTGCATGATGAGGAAAAACATATTTTATTAACCCTTTAAATGATAGTTTTTTTGACTTTCCCTGACTTTGAACCAAAATATTTTTGGCTTTATCCAGAATTTTTGAGCAAAGAATTTGAGAGGTATTATGGGCACATAGCTCTCAATTGCCACTGATTTTACAGAATGTTGCTGATCTTGCCTCACATCTTTGGTCTCGTCTTCAAAAAAATAGTGTTTTTGCCAAACTGTTGAAGGATGCAGTCAATAAATAATGGCAGACATTTGAGATTCAGATCCACATCCTTTTAGAAAATGCAATTTAATGGAAAACCTGTTACTCCAGTAGCTTTCTAAGTATATAAGAGCAATATTTAAAATCCATCCGTGATTTTGAGTCTTAATCCACCATTATTTTTTGGCATTCCCTGTGAGTCTTGAGCTATGAGGTTGAAAAGTATATATGGATACTGAAAATTAGATGGCTTTTTTGTAGCCATGACTGAGCTAGCAACTGTGCGTGTGTGAAACAGATCTGAATTTTAAACATTATTACATACATTTAAAAAGTATACAGACACAGCTGATTAGGAAACTGGCAGTGGATGTAAATTATACGCTCTTGCTGTCATGATCACGTTGTCATTAATCTGGATCTTTAGAAATAATATAAATGTTGGAATACTTTACTGTGGTCTTCCTTTATTATCAGAATCGGACAGGTGTACTCAGATAAAATGGCTACAATTGAAGTTACACGACTTACCTCAGTTTTCTTACTAAAGAGTTGCTGCTCTGGTGTGGTAGAAGCAGTATTATACAGTGTATTGTATTTGTTGAAATACGTGTAAAAATGATTATTACTGTGGATTATGCTTGTATGTGCACACTACAGGTACTGCAGAGCATTTGAGAGCAACAAGTAGACTACAATTTGTATCACTTTCCTTTACAGTCAAACAATAAGATGCTACCTTTGGGGGTCTGGGAGGGATGTGTGCGACTGAAATCAACTTTCATTGGCTCAATGGCACAACATGTTGCCACCTTCAAATAAATACAACAGTCTATGTAGTGCCTGAAGCACGGTAACTGCTTGTTCAGCACATCTGTAGCTCAAGAACCAATCTTAAAAGTACTTAAAAAAAAGCTCGTTAAGAATACATAAATGTTATTAAATTAGATTCTTAAACCTTGAATCTGCTTTCCTCTTTCAGCAAATCACGTAAGTGCCTCAGCTGCAGAAAGGCCAAACAGAACTTCCCTGACTAGGTAAGAATTTAAAATTTCAGTTTTAACATCTTCAGGAAGATTTTGAGAATGTAACCAAGCAAATCTTCTCAAGACTAACACAGACCACCGTAACAGATATAAGCATGCAAAATATGAAGATAATGCTACTCAATGCTAGAAGTCTAAACCTCAAAATGCACTCTCGAGGCACTTCTAAAAATGGAGAACACTGATATCTGTGCGGTAACTGAGACCTGGTTCAAGCCTCCAGAGAGCACCCCTGCAATACCAGGCTGCAACTTTTACCACACTTTTCGGCCAACAAACCAGGACCAAAACACTAAAGGTGGAAGTGTGTCCATATTCACCAAGGATATTCACACCCCCAGGCTAGTTGCCCAACACAATGCATTTGAAATTCTACAGGTACAACTAATACTAAGCAAGACTGCAATCCAAATTGTAGCTTGCTACAGATCCCCCACCATGCCCCAAGATTCTCACTACACCTTTCTAAACATACTGGAAAATATTAAGATACAACCAAACACCCTAATACTGGGTGATTTCAACTACTCTGCCATTAATTGGGAAAACTACTCAGGCACCAACACCTTAGCCAACGGTTCATGGAATTCATAAATTCCAATGCCCTGGATCAACTAATCCATAGTCCCACCAGGGGCTCAAATATCCTAGACCTGATCATTACCAACATGGGAGATCGATGCTCCATGCCAGTGGTCACTCCCTCGTTGGTCAGGTCTGACCATAAGCTAATAAAAGACGTCCACATCCCACCCTCACCCCCCAGTAGGGAAACCTCCATAAAAAACTTCTCCAAAGCTAACTTCATGCTACTAAAGTCAGAAGTGGCAAACTTCATGACACCCATGCAGACGGGAACTGAAAGTTTGACTGCTGAATCCTACACTAAGGCACTGTATGAGCACATCCACTCATGCATGAATCGTGCCATTCCAAATAGAACCAAGATGCTCTCCTCCAAAAAAAGAAGGCAATCTGGTGTTCCCCTGCCATAAATAAACTATACAACAGAAGGAAGAAACTGTTGCAGAAAAGAGGAAAATCCCAGGATGCAAAATACTCCCTTTCCAGCCTCAGTAAGAAGCTGAGATCCCTCATTAAATCCTCCAAAGCTAGTTACAAAAATAAAATTGCCAACGATTCCAAGGATAACCACAAGGCATTCTATAGTTATGTCAAGAATCTAAATGGCAATGCTCAGATCTGTTTTGAGCTACAACAGAATGGCATTAAATATACTGATCCCAAGGATATTGCCAATATCCTGGCAGATCCATTCAGTGCCATCTTCACCCCCTCTCACCCCCTAAAGGGTCCAGCTCAATACCAAAAGATTGCCAAATTCCAGTAATTACGGCCACACAGGTAAAAAACGCACTCTCCAAAGCTAAGAATACAGCATCCATGGGGACCAGACGACATCCCGGGCTGTGAACTACATGAACTACAAATTGAACTGGCACCTCACCCTAACTGTCATGTTTAATCATAGCCTCACCTCAGGCTTCATGCCCAATGAATGGCACACAGCTACAGTTATCCCACTCCACAAGGGGATATCCACCTTGGATCCCGGGAACTATCGTCCCATCAGTCTGGCAAGCCTGATCTGCAAAGCCATGGAACGCATTATCATGGAACTTATAAACAAAGACATTGGCAACCTTCAGACACTGGACCCCACCCAGTTTGGTTTTGTAAAGGGCTGATCTTGTCTCCTCAACCTGACTGACTTTTTCAAATCAGTATCCAGAGCCATGGATGAGGGCAAAGGCCATCCACACAGCCTATGTGGACCTCGCCAAGGCTTTTGACACCATCCCCCACTCTGAAATCACAGATAAACTTACTAAGCTGGGCATTAATCCCTACGTCATTTGATGGGTTGCCAACTGGCAGAACCCCCACTGTAAATGTAGCCGACTCAAAATCCAGCTCCAGACAAGTGACAAGCGGAGTACCTCAGGGTTCAGTCCTGGGACCACTCTTGTTTGGCATCTACTTCTCTGAAGTACAGGCCAGCACTAAGGGACTCTGGCTAACAAAGTTCGCAGATGACTGCAAACTGCGAGCCATTATTGAATCCCCAAATGATGTGGATATTCTCCAAAAGGGCCTTACAGAAACAGATGCTTGGTGCCAGAGCCATGGGCTCAAGCTCAATGCCAAGAGATGTATAGTTATCCCCTTTGGGAAAAAACATGTACCCATGAATTACCACGTAAGTGGCAGTACACTAAAAACCAAAAGTGCGATAAGGGACTTAGGGACACAAGTGGACAGTGGTCTCACCTTCGATAACCACATCGCCACAACAGTCAGGAAATCCTTCCATGTGGCACATCTCATCATTAATGGCTCTTCATCCAGAAAAAAGGAGGTCATTGTCCCACTGTACTCATCCCTCATTAGACCCATTATATAGAGTACAATGCCCCATTTGGTATGTACCTCAAAAGACAATCTGCAACAACTGGAAAGGGGACAGAAATACCTCACTAAAAGAATCACAAGCCTAAAGCAGATGCCCTATACTGACCATCTAAATAAACTCCAGCTATACTCTGTCGCATATCGCCTGCTCAGAGGCGAGCTCTGCTTACCATACAAGGCCATGTCAAACCCAGAGATGTTGGACATGCTACACTTGAACAAATCCCAATCCCTCAGAGCCACACGCTCCAGGGATCTAAACCTGGTCATCACAATGAACAAAACATGCTGGAGGGGTAGGTTCCTGACCCAGTGATTCCCCACACTCTGGAATAGACTGCCCATACATGTCAAGCTGAGCACCTCTTTGGCCCTCTTCAAAAAAAAACTTGACGATTGGATGGGAGATAGGAAATTCACCCCAGGGATAACGTCAATCGACCTGTTAGACAGGGGACCAGGGAAGTAATAGCCAGGGAATTGTTATGGCTAGGCTTGTATAGGCCCTAGGGCCGATAGCCTAGTACCAACCTATGAACCTAAGAAACCGCAGCCCTGGAGGCAGTATCGGCAGCACCACAAGAACACTAATGCATATTTAATTGAATGAGAAGCAGATAATAGGCATTCACATAATTACTCATTTCAGAACAGAAAATGTTGACAATTAACATGTTTATATTCTCGAAGGACAAAAATAAAACCTCTAACATTATTTTTGTCAATTTAACATTCTGATTGACAAAGTGGCAGAAAAATAAATTTTCATTCCAAATTTATCAAAAGCTTTTCCATCCTTTATAGGGGCAATTGGATTAGAATTAACAATATGTTTTTGAAAGGAAAATCACAGCAGGATCTTACTTTAGAAATAGAAAACAAGTATTTATGAGTCTGAGGTACCCTATCCGTCAGACTTCCAAAAGGCAGCAGATTGACTGTAAGGTAAACTACAAATTGCCAGAAAAACATTCAAAGCAGATAAAACAGGAAGAACCAAGGTACAGATTAATAAATATCCAACTGTAACAAATCTTAATAAGCTTGCCGGGCCATTTCACTCTGATTCCACATTCTAAATATATAGCCTCAGAAAGAGAAAGGGGAAATCTGAAACATTACTTTCCTCAGAATCAGAATCTTCAGGTTGTGAAGCAATTCCTGAAACGCAGCAACCTCCCCCAACTCCTGCTCTTCTGACTGAAAATCAGAGTCAGAAAGAGTGAGAACTCTTTCTTTTCTTTCATGAAGAGGAAGTAGGCAAAGAAAACCAGAAATTAATTCCCTTGCAAAACCTAGCAAAATTTCCCTGTCCACTGAAAATAGAAGCAAGAGAATCCATTTTTTTGCTTTATTTTCCTGGGTAACTTCATGGAAAAGGACCAACCCAAAGCAGGTATACTACCCCAGGGCCTTGCCCATGCATAGGGTTGCCAGCTATCTGGTTTTTGACCGGACTGTACGGTTTTCTGACAAATTGTCCGGTTAACAAATATCATTCAAAACCGGACACATGAAGTCCGGGTTTTGTGCCACCGACTCAGTGAGAGCGAGCACCCTCCCACATTTACAGCTGCAGCAGCAAGTTGATTGCAGTATTAGCCCCATCTTCTCCTTTAAGTTACGAGAATCATGCGTGTGTGCTTACAACACTACCAGCGAGGAAATCTAATTGCGCACAAATTTTAAGCTAGCAGTTCTGTGAAGAGGCAAGAGGAGTCTGCTACTTAAAAACTTTCATCTATGGAAAATGGTATAAGAGAGACGTTATCAAACAGGGGTGTGGATATTTCATTATCCAAATTGTCAACATCAAATAAATGATCTGGAGGCTGAAATGCACAAACAGTGATAGGTCAGTGTTCCTTTCTATACTCTTACTCAATGACTATTTGAGACTAAGATTGGGTAGGCATTCGCATATACACACGTTTATGGTATAAACAGTTGTGCTTTAACTTCTGTATGAATGTTTTCTTACTTTAATTTTTGATCATGTATCACTTACCTGGTTCTTAAAGTTCCTAGAAACTTTGTGGCAGTGGTCTGCTTTACTGATCCCAAGTTAGCCCTACTAATAGAGAAATTCCAGTTTGTGCTATCTTTGTTGCAGTCTGAATTCTAACGATATTGCTGCTGTGAATATGTAGACTTGATCTTATTTTTTTTCTTTTGTTAACTGGGGTATATCACTGATCAAAAGTTGACCATTTTCAGTTTTGGCCCAGGATGCAGTAAACCATAAAAACACACATTTCATTACAAATTTACAGACAAAGGAGACAGTATATACATGTAACATGAGATTCAAAAATACAAACATTTGTTAACGTTTTGCAGTCATAAACTATGTTAATGAAACGAATGCCATAATTTGAGTAAGACAGTTGGTCAGACAGAGGAGCGGGGTTGTGGCAGTCATATTTATACATCAGATAACCCACAGGTTAGGTCAGGAAGTATGAAGTGAGAGGTGTTATCAAAAGTATAGTTCTAATTAGTAACTATAAACACTTAATGTCATTGGGTACACTTTGAATGTGTACATAGAATGCTTTGCACCTCGTTGCAGTATTTGAACCAGTATTACAGTAAATTAATTTAATGCCAGTAAATCTTTAGTGTCAAAGAGCATCAAGGACAAATGTGTACAGGCATACAGTGTATTTTTTTTCACTTTCTTTTAAAGGGAAACAAACTATTGGAGTTTGTAAATTGGCTGATTTACTATGCTTTTTTACAGAAAAGCATAGTATATCAGCCAAAAGCAGGCAGCAGGAATGAAAAAAAGAGGATGTTCCCCACCAAGTGATGTCATCATGATGTCACACAAAATGGGTGGAATGTAGGTGGGAGAGGGATGGGGTGGGCAGGGTTACTGGTGACATCAGGGGTGTGGCGTTACTCCTGTTTTAGGTATGACAAAAGGTGGCAACCCTACCCATGGAAGGCAACTTTCTTCTCCCTGTTCTTACTGTTTGCAGGTGCTACACCAGATGGAACCAAATTCAGCCACAGCAAAGTCACCCATCAGCAGCTGAGAGATAACCAGAATAGTCCTGATACCCAAAGACTCCCTGACAACCATCTTGTTTGATCAGGGGACGGAAGAAATGAGCAAACTAGTAACTGCTCCATATAATGAGCTGAGGAAGAAGCACTGAAGACAGGTACTGGAGATGTAGAGATTTGGTAAACCTTATAAAAGAAAAAATGTGTTTTTGAGGGAAAAAAACACTAACAGTTCCCAAAGTACAAATTCCTGCCCCTAACACACACACGATCTGTATATGCAGAAAACAATGCCAAAAACTGACATTTTTACGGTTTGTTCATACAAGCATTCACAACATAAAAATCCCCTGAAAAGTTAAGACAGTCCTAGATATCAACGTTTCATAGCAAAAAGACAATTATTTTATATAAAAAATCAAGTTTTCCTCAGAAAAGCAATAATGTGGAAGGTTTTTCCCATCAGGGGACTAATCTGCCAAGCCCTGAAGCATTGGTAGCCAGCCATTAATTCCACAAAATCTGTAGAAGGAGCTCACTTCAGCTATTAAGAAAGCTCTGAAACTTTCAACACTCTAATTGCCTTTTATATGGAGCTCTGCTCAAGCTGCTAGATGTTAGTGTGGAAGGCACCCTTAAGCTTTGAAAAGCTGGCTGGATGTTCATATCCTTGGCAGGATATAACTCAAGTAGCACAAGGCTGCTGCATGTTGAACATCTCAAGACTGGATGCTTTGAGGTGTCAAAACTGCAATGATATTTTTCATTGGACTTTACCACCTTTCAGTGGACTTGGTTCTTTCTTGTATCTCTAGTATACAGAGTGGCATTTTCAGAATTTGTATTGTGTATACCAAGTGTCATGGGCAAGGACTGCTTTTTTTGTGATACAACATGTCTGGTCGATTTACTTTGGAGTGAATGTGTCATCTTTCAAATGTGAATTTTAATGCGACTAGAATCTGTTAGCATCTCCTGATATGGACTTGGAACTGGTCCACTGGTTATCCGAACAGACTATCACACTGTATTTTCCATGGCTGTCTCAAATGTCCTGTTTTACCTACAATAAGAAAAGAAAGGAGTCTTCATAACACCTACTTCATTATGAGCCCTTGTATTTTAAACTAAATAACAATGGTGTCACTGTTCAGTAATGCCCAACAACAACTCTGTAACACACCAAACACTTTATTGCAAAGCTTTCGGGTCTATACCCTTCATCAGTACAAATTAACTACATTCATTCAATATTTAAATAGGAGATACAATTAGGTCACATGCTTCAGACCACCTATCACTCAAACAATCAAGTCTTAAAGAAACCATCAGAATAAAAATATATAATAAATATATTTACTAATATATAAAAAACAAGAGTATAACAAATACATAAAACCATATGAATATATTCTTCACTTTTCTAAAACAGCATATTTGTTTAAAATACATATATATATATATATATATATACATATATATACATATATATATATATATACACACATACATACACACACACACACACACACATACACACACACATATATATATATATATATATATATATCTATACATACATACATACACACATATACACACACACACACACATATATATATATATATATATATATATATATATATATACATACATACACACATATATACACACACACACACACACACATATATATATATATATATATATATATATATATACACTTCCAAAACAAGCTTATAGTTTTTCTCTTCGTTTTTCATTAAAACTGGTTTTAAACTAACAGCATTATTTAAACCAGGATTCACATCAGCCTGTAACCTAATAATCCATTCAAACTCTTTTAGCTCCAGCAGATTATTCATATCACCTTTCCTTATACTCATTTCTACTACATTTAATACCCTAAACTTAAACTTATGTTCTTAGGTGCAAAAACTGATAGCTGAGGTCAGTATGACAATGAGTTACAACTTAGTGATGATTTAAAGTATTGAGTGATTTAATTATTTGAGGTAAGATCTATAGTGGGAGACAGGCCAAGTTATGCATATAGAAATTCGGAAACATTAAAACAAAAACTTTGCTATAAGGATTTTAAAATAAAAGCTAAAAATGTGGGGAGGGAAATAGGAACAAGGAAATGTTATAATTGTTCCTGTTGTAATGATTTATATGAGGGTGATGGTTTATTTAAGCACCCCATAAATGGAGAAGTTTGTGTTCCAAAAGCTCTGACAACTTGCAATGTAACACAAGTGGTATATTTGGCTACTTGTACATCATGTGCATCATTTTATGTGGGTAAAACCACTAGGAAGTTGAAGGAGAGGATTGTAGAACATAAATCAGATATAAGAAGGAAAATAATAACAAACGCGTTAAGTAAGCATATTATGGATACGGGTGAAGAACATAAGTTTAAGTTTATGGTATTAAATGTAGTAGAAATGAGTATAAGGAAAGGTGATATGAATAATCTGCTGGAGCTAAAAGAGTTTGAATGGATTATTAGGTTACAGGCTGATGTGAGTCCTGGTTTAAATAATGCTGTTAGTTTTAAACCAGTATTAATGAAAAAACGAAGAGAAAAACTATAAGCTTGTTTTGGAAGTGTACATGTATGTATATATATATATATATATATATATATATATATATATACATACAACTTGTACTTCAACAGCTCTTTATAGCTTATAAGATTCTATATCAGCCAGCTAACACACCTATACTTTCTAACATTATTTCATCATACAATAACCTGAAACAACTACGTTCTTCAAATAAACTTCAGATTAATATTACCAAATCCAACAATTATGCAGGTGACTGTCTATTCTCCAACTCTGTTGGAAAAACATGGAATAAACTACCCTCTGATATCACATCTTTGACCTCTTTCCCACTTTTTAAAAGACAACTGAAAATGTATCGCAATAAACATTGGCTTTGCTCCTGCACTAATCCAGATTAACCTTATTTTTTCTTTCCTTCACCCTTTCCCTTGTTAACTTTCACTGCACAAAAAAAAATATTTTCTTGTTCTCTTAATATTATCTGTTTAACTTGTTATAATTTTCTTATGTTTATAATGTAACATTTAATGCCTTTTTTATGATGATACTTGTTTCAACTAGTGGAGCTTTTCTCCCCGGGCCTCTACTGAAAATGGACATATATCCAGCTAGACTAGCCCGGTCAACAAATGTAAAATAAAATAAATAAATAAATAAATAAGTGTGTGTGTGTGTGTGTGTGTGTGTGTGTGTGTGTGTGTGTGTGTGTGTGTGTGTGTGTGTGTGTGTGTGTGTGTGTGTGTGTGTGTGTATGTGTGTGTGTGTGTATGTGTGTGTGTGTGTGTATGTGTATGTATGTATATATATGTGTATATATATATATGTATATATATATATATATGTATTTTAAACAAATATGCTGTTTTAGAAAAGTGAAGAATATATTCATATGGTTTTATGTATTTGTTATACTCTTGTTTTTTATATATTAGTAAATATATTTATTATATATTTTATTCTGATGGTTTCCTTAAGACTTGATTGTTAGAGTGATAGGTGGGCTGAAGCATGTGACCTAATTGCATCTCCTATTTAAATATTGAATGAATGTAGTTAATTTGTACTGATGAAGGGTGTAGACCCGGAAGCTTTGCAATAAAGTGTTTGGTGTGTTACAGAGCCCTTGTATTTTACTCATCTCATCCTTCTTACTTCTCCCTCCAGTACTACAATACATTTGCTTCAAGCCTTTTTTATTACCTTTATTTTTAACCCCCTATTTTTAATTAATTATCCCATGCTGTTTCCCATTTTGGTTACATGTCCTCTCTGTGTTATAAGACTGTGTCATTTTAACCATTTGCATTTTACTCATTAGCTATTATTTTAAGGTTTCAGTTTAACAGTGTATTTAAGTTTCTATAGTTACCAAATCCATACTTTTGCTTTACTATTTTCTTTTTTACAGTTCTATAATAGTCTTATTCTACAGCAGGTCATCTTTATTGGCTTTACACTCCTTTTCTTCCCATGCAGACTGCCTGTGTTTGTACTTCAACTTTGTAGGTGTTCTCAATTCCTACATAGCACCTAGGAACACAATTTGTGAGAGATGCAAATACATCAAGCACCTAGTGTCATCGCTCTCTCCCCCACAAACCAGTTTATCTGGCACGGAGAAGGTTGGCAACATGAACACCACACCTCAAACACCACCCACACCTACACAACACACTCCCACATATGCAGAGGCCCTCAACAAAAGCATACCAAACAAGAGAGACCTCCAAGGCATAAATGCACGCAAACTCCACTGTCCACCACACCAAACACAGTCCACACACCTGTGTTTCACAGTCACTAAGACCTAAACATAAACCCAGCATATTAGTCATAGGAGACTCCATTCTGAGACACAAACATATGTGCCCCTCACCAGGCTGGATAAGGAGAAAGTCATGGTTAGTTCTTTGTCAGGTGCCAGAATCCACCATATCACCAATGCACTCAAGCCTCTCAATAGGTACTGTTATGACTCTGTCATAGTCCATGTTGGAGTGAATGACTTGAGATGTACTTCCCTAGACTATATAAAGCGAGACATGATCGAGCTTGCTGAGTATGTGTTCCCAGGCAGTTATGTCCCTAGCCTTAAGCAGCATTCTGCCGTCACCCAGAATAATGCCTCAGTACAAACAGAAAATGAATGACTTTAACAACTGACTTAGTTTCTGGTATCATTCAAAGGGGATCCAGTACCTGACAGCCTGGGATGACGTGACTGACAAGCCATGATGCTTTGCAAAAGATGGCCTGCATCTGTCTCCCTTGGGCTTCAGGCTCCTGACAAAGGCTCTTGCCTCCCCCATAGTGCCTGTTTTAGGCAATGCCATAAGGTCAAAACTACCAACATTAAAATTTCATCAAAACGTATTTTAAAGGTCATGCTGCTAAACGCTAGGAGTCTAAACATGAAACTGCACTCATTGCAAGCACTCTTAACCCTGGAAGAAGCTGACATTTGTGCAGTCACAGAAACCTGATTCAAAGCTGCGGAAAGCATCCCAGCCATACCAGGTTACTCAATCTAGCATTCATTCAGACCTAAAGGTGTGGGCAGCAAAACAAAAGGAGGTGGAGTTGAAATATATATAAAAGAATAAGCAAATAAACAACTGCAGGTCGAACCACTACTGGTAAACACAAAATCCACAGCCAGAAAAGTAAACAGGAACCACCGTTTCTTTCCTTTTTAACGATTTATTCAGTTCTCCAAGAATGCACAAAAATGAATCAAGCGCTTTCGCCCAGGCACTCCCAGGCTTTATCAAGATACTGAATCAAACAACTCTTTGGTTTTTTATATACAGCTTAATTAGTTAATTACTTAATTAAAAATCCTTTATTGGATTAGAATTTAAAATACTTGTTTGCTTAAAGCTATCACAGTTGTTAAAATGTACAAAGAATATATAAAATGTTGAATGTTAAGTATAAAATATATATTGAATGTCATAAAAGACTTCACTTAGCTTTCAGTGAGTAAGTAAATGAACTTTAGAATAAATTTTTAAAGGTACTGTGCAAAATCAGCTTTAAAATAGTTAATTCATTATTATTAACATATTATAATATAATATTATTCATACAAAGAACTAATTTTCAAAATCAAGTTTTTTAACATATCAGTTTTTAAGTTTTCATATTATAATAACAACATGCAGATAAATTATTTAACGACAAAATGGATTTTAACTACAATATGAATATATGGTTATAAGCTATTTTTATATTCTTTTTTAGTATTATTTACTTTGTGATACTTACAATTTCTTGATTATTGTATTTGTTCTATCAGTTATAATAGTGGTGTTTTTATATCTAAGTATTTTAATACAATAAGGTATTTATGTACTCATACATCCTTGATAAGCATGGGTATTGGTTCATGGTTTATTATTTTAACAACAAGAATTTAACCCTGTTGTTCATAAGCACACAAGTCAATGTTGCTTTACTGTATGAAAGTTTTTACAACTGAAATGTGGTGAATAATAATGAATTAACTATTTTAAAGCTGATTTTGCACAGTACCTTTAAAAATTTATTCTAAAGTTCATTTACTTACTCACTGAAAGCTAAGTGAAGTCTTTTATGACATTCAATATATATTTTATACTTAACATTCAACATTTTATATATTCTTTGTACATTTTAACAACTGTGATAGCTTTAAGCAAACAAGTATTTTAAATTCTAATCTAATAAAGGATTTTTAATTAAGTAATTAACTAATTAAGCTGTATATAAAAAACCAAAGAGTTGTTTGATTCAGTATCTTGATAAAGCCTGGGAGTGCCCGGGCGAAAGCGCTTGATTCATTTTTGTGCATTCTTGGAGAACTGAATAAATCGTTAAAAAGGAAAGAAACGGTGGTTCCTGTTTACTTTTCTGGCTGTGGATTTTATATATATAAAAGACATACACACCTGCAGGCTGGTCAAACAGTATGATGCACAGGAAATAGTCCAGGTGCAGTTAATAATTGACAAGACCCCTATTCAAATCATAGCTAAGATGCCCCCAATCTATCAAGATTCAACCATTTACCCTGATCCTGGGTGACTTCAACTATCCAACCATGGAGCGGAAGAAATACTAATGCCCAAACACAAATGACCAGAGATTCCTTGATTTTGTCAACGCAAATGCCTTGAACCAGTTGGCTGACACTTTCACAAGAGGTGAAAATATCTTGGACTTGGTATTAACCAACATGAGTAACCACTGCAGCATCCCTACAGTGTCATCATCCCTGGTAAGATCCAACCACAAACCAGTCACCTTCGAAGTTACCACCCCCCCCCAGCTAGGGTCAAACAAAAAAACTTCTTCAAAGCTGATTACAACCTCCTGACGGAAGGTATAAACAACTTCACAGCCCCCTCCCCCTCTGCAGAAACTGGCACATATGTCCAAACTTACACCAAAGTACTATATGAGCATTTATATAGCTGCATGGAATCAGGAATACCAGACAGGACAAAATCCTCCTCCTCAAGGAAGAGTAAGCCTATCTGGTGGACATCTATAATCAATAAACTCTATAATAAAAGAAAAAAATTTCTGTCCAGGACCAAGAAGGAGCAGGTGTCTAATTGGAAGCAATCTCTCCTTAGCCTGAACAAGCAAATAAGAGCAGTAGTGAAATCCTCCAAAGCAAACCAAGTCCAAACTGGCCACATCTACTAAAGACAGTTATAAGGCTTTCTTCACATATGTCCACAATCTCAAGGAAAGCACCCAGAGCTGCTCAGAACTGGTGGTCAAGGACACCACATACACAATATAGCCAACCTGCTGGCAGACAGGTTCAGTGAAAACTTCACTCCTCTGTCCTCCCCAATCAGTAACACAGGACATCCCCAGTACCTGCTCCCCTACCCTTATCTCTAGGGAGCAAATCATCACTGCCCTCTCAAAGGCAAAAAATACAGCCTTCATGGGAACTGATAACATCCCAGGCTGCATCCTACATGAACTCAGGCAGGAACTTGCAGCACCATTAGGCATACTATTCAACCAAAGCCAGAGTACCGGCTTTGTCCCAGTCACGCACTGATCCAGGAAATCAGCCTAACTAGCCTGATCTGCAAGGCCATGGAGTGGATTACCATGGCCCTCATTAACAAGGATATTGGCGACCTCCAGACATTTGCTCCAACACAGTTTGGTTTTGTCAAGGGCAGGTCATGCCTGTTAAATTTTGTCAACTTCTTTGAGACAGTCGCTTAAGGTCATAGACAAGGAAAAGATGGTGCACATCGCTTACCTTGACCTGGCCACGGCCTTTGATACTATTCCCCACTCAGGTACAACAGATAAACTCTCTCAACTAGGCATCAATCCATATGTTACCAGATGGGTAGCAAACTGGCTTACTGATAGTACCCACCTAGTCAAAATAGGGGAAGCCACCTCAAGTAGTAGACCCATAGCAAACAGTGTACCCTAGTGATCGGTCTTCTGTTTGGGATATGCTTCGCAGAGGTGCAGGCCAAATGTAGTGGGCTAAAGTTGACCAAGTTTGTAGATTACTACAACTTGGTTACTGTCATCAATTCCCCTAGTGATATGGACATCCTCCAAGAGGATCTCACCCAAACAAATGACTGGTGCCAGAAACATGGCCTCAAACTGAATGCCAAAAATGCACCATCATTCCTTTTGGGGAGAATGACGTTCCCACAAATTATGCCAGAAGTCTAAACCTCAAGATACATGCCCTCGAAGCCCTCCTCAGTATGGAGAACATTGATGTCTGTGCTGTGATTGAAACCTGGTTCAAGGCTCCTGAGAGCACCCCAGCACTATCAGGTTATACCTCATATCATGCTTTCCGGCCCCAAAATCCGGACCGAACCACAAAAGGAGGGGGAGTATCCATATTCATAAAGGATACCCACACCTCCAGGTTAGTGGCAACGCACGAAGCATCGGAGACCATCCAGGTGCAATTAACCATAGGTAAAACTGCCCTACAGTTTGTAGCATGCTACAGACCACCCTCTCAAACTCAGGAAACCCACACAGCCTTCCTGAAGACACTGGAGAGTATGAATGTCTCTCCAAACACCATCATATTGGGTGACTTCAACTACCCAAGCACAGACTGGGAACATTACTCAAGCCCCAACACCCTAGCCCAAAGGTTCCTGGAGTTCATAAACTCAAATGCTATGGAACAACTAGTCACCATTCCCACAAGAGGAGAAAATATACTAGACCTGATCATCACAAACATGGGGACAAAATGCTCCACACCGGAAGTATATCCCTCATTGGTGAGGTCAGACCATAAATTAATCTCACTGGAGATCCACATCCTGCCCCCAACCCCAGCAAAAAAGACCACAGTGAAGAACTTCTCAAAAGCAAACTTCACACTTCTTAAGACTGGAGTGGTATCCTTCAAGGCCCCCGAGCCAGTGGAAACCACAACCCACGCTGCTGAAACCCTTACAAATGCCTTCTACGAGCACCTCCAGGAATGTATGGCTCAAGCAATCCCTAATAAAATCAAGACCCTTTCCACCAAAGGCAGGCGCCCGGTCTGGTGGACCCCAGCCATAAACAAACTCTACAACAAGAGGAGAAAGCTACTACATGACAGAGCAAAATCCCTAAAAGGGAAGGCATCTCTGATCAATACTAGCAAAAAACTACGATCACTCATAAAATCATCCAAGGCCAACTTTGAGAGAAAAATCGCTAAAGACACAAAAGACAATCATAAGGCCTTCTTTAGCTATGTTAGAAACCTGGGTGGAAACTCCCAGATATGCTCAGAATTAGTCCAAAATGATACAAAAATCACTGAACCCACAGACATTGCCAACATACTGGCAGACAGGTTCAGTGCAAATTCTCCCAAAGGAGAAATATCTATCCCACCAGAGTCTAGCCTCCCAAACATCTCAGATGCCCAGGTGAGAGCTGCTCTCTCTAAAGCAAAAAACACAGCATCAATGGGACCAGACGGTGTCCCCGGCTGTGTGCTACACGAACTCAATGAGGAACTAAACCCACACATAAGGCTGCTGTTTAATCTTAGCCTTACTACAGGATACGTACCCAAAGAATGGCGTACGGCAACTGTGGCCACAAAGGCGGTGCTTCTACGGACCCTGGAAATTACCGCCCCATAAGCTTGACGAGCCTTGTCTGTAAAGCTATGAAGAGGATCATAATGGAACTCATAAATAAAGACATTGGGGACCTACAGACACTGGATCCTACCCAATTTGGCTTTGTCAAGGGCAGATCCTGCCTCTTGAACTTGGTCGACTTTTTCGAAACAGTCACTAAGGCCATTGATGAGGGTAAGGCAGTTCACACAGCCTACCTTGACCTAGCAAAAGCGTTCGACACAATACCCCACTCGGGCATCATAGAAAAGCTCACCAGCTTAGATGTAACCCCATATGTCACAAGATGGGTTGCAAACTGGCTCAAGGACAGAACCCACAGGGTTAGAGTTGCTGGTGCCATGTCAGACTCTAAGTCGGTCATGAGCGGTGTCCCACAGGGCTCAGTCCTGGGCCCCCTCTTGTTCGGCATTTATTTTTCTGAAGTGCAGGCAAACATAAGGGGATTGTGGCTGACAAAATTTGCAGATGACTGCAAACTGGGCACCATAATTGACACTCCATCAGACACAGACATCCTCCAGAGAGGTCTCATAGAAATGGATAACTGGTGCCAGAGCCATGGCCTTAAGCTAAATGCCAAAAATGTATAGTCATACCCTTTGGGAAAAACAAGGTAACCCCTAATTACCACATAGGTGGTAATCCATTAAACACGGAAGAAGTTATCAGGGACCTGGGGGACTCAAGTTGACAGTAACCTCTCTTTTGACACTCACATTGCCAAAGTGGTTAGGAAGACCTTCTACATTGCCCACCTGATCATGAAGGGATTCACATCCAGATCAGGAGAGGTCATTGTACCCCTGTACTTTTCACTTATCAGACCAATGATTGAGTACAACGCCCCATTCGGAATGTACCTTACCTGACACCTGCAGCAGTTGGAAAGACCCCAAATGTTCCTCACCAAAAGGATAAAGGGGCTCAAACATGTGTCATACGCTGCCCGACTGAAGAAACTCCAGCTCTATTCAGTCGCATACCGTCTGCTCAGAGGTGATCTGTGCCTGACATACAAGGCCATGTCCAACCCGGAATTAATGGACATGCTCCACCTCAAAAAATCCAAATCCACCAGAGCCACGAGAGCAAGAGACTTAAACCTCAACATGGATATAAATAGGACGTGCTGGAGGGACAGATTCATCACCCAGAGACTCCCTACACTATGGAACAGAATCCCAGTCCATGTGAGGCAGAGCCCCTCACTGACTCTGTTCAAGAGAAATCTTGATGAGTGGATGGGAGATCATAGGTTTACCCCGGGAATCATCTCTGTGTCACTGCTGGACAGAGGCACAGCACACTAATGGGTATAGTATTCTCATCCTAAGGGGTGGTGAAAGCCACACACACTCTGGCTAGGCTTATAAATGCCCTAGGGCAGATAGCTTAGTATGAACCTATGAACCTATAATAAGGCACTAAGCATGCAATCAGTCATGAGGGACTTGGGAACCCAGGTTGACAGCAAACTGACTTTTGACCACTATATTGCCTCCACTGTACAGAAAAGCTTTCTACATGGCCCACCTCATTAGTAAGGGTATTTCACCTAGGGACAAGGTGGTCATAACAACTCTGTATTCTTCCCTTATAAGACCGATTATTGAATACAGTGCCCCTTTCGGCATGTGCCTCCACTGTACAGAAAAGCTTTCTACATGGCCCACCTCATTAGTAAAAGTATCTCATCTAGGGACAAGGTGGTCATAACATCTCTATATTCTTCCCTTATAAGACCGATTATTGAATACAGTGCCCCTTTCGGCATGCACTTTGCAAAGCACATGCAAAGCAGCTGGAGAGACCACAGAGATTCCTCACCCAGAGAATCCCAGTCCTCAAACATCTACCCTATACAGACAGGCTAAAGCCCTGTCCCTCTACTCAGTCTCCTACATACTCCTCAGAGACGACATCTGTCTGGCATACAAAGCAATCTCAGACCCTGCCCTGATGGAACTGTTGCATATCCACAAATCAAGCTCCACTCGAGTAACTCACAGATGAGACCTCAACCTGGTCTGTGACATCAACGGGAGTTGTTGGCGGGACAGATTTGTGTCTCAGAGACACTCCCTTTTGTGGAATAGATTCCCTCTCCAGGTAAAGCAGAGTACCTCATTAAACCTTTTTAAGCGCAACTTGGATAACTGGATAGGGAACAGAAAATACACCCCTAGGATGTTACCTTTGTCCCTGCTGGACAGTGGCATCAGCTGCTGACTTGGAACATGGGCTAAATATTTGGCTAGGCTTGTAAGGGCCTCAGGACCAATGGCCTAGTAACTTCCAATGATCCTATAAACACTGAGATGGCCTGTTTGGCCAGTCATCAGTAAACTTAGTCAGCCATAGCCCTTTGGTACTGGCATTAGCTTCAGAAAAGCAGATGCCAAACATGAGAGGAACCAGCACAGAACCCTGAGAAACTCCACTGGTGACTGGTTTCTTTGTGGAGGTAACTTCCCCTATTTTGATTACCTGCATCCTATCTATGAGCCAGTTAGCAATCCGGCAGGTGACATGGGGGTTTATTTAGCTTTTCCACTATGCCTGACTGGGGAATTGTATCAAAAACATTGGCCAGGTCAAGGTGTGTGGTGTGTACTGTTTTGCCTTCATTTATTGCTTTGGTGGCCTTTTTCAAAAAAAAAATCTACTAGGTTGAATAATTTCATTCAGGACCACCTACATCAAATTTCAGAGACTGCATATTCAGAAAAAAAAATTTACAAACTAACAATCTGATTAGCCTGTCCTGATAAGAAGCTACAGTATACTCCAAGCTCAATGGATGCCTAGCATTTTAATTTTTAGCTGTACTAAAATCCTTCAGCAATATTTTCAGTTTTGACAAGATGTCAATATCGCGGTACATCAGAGAAGTTTATAAGCTACATTTTCATGCTTACAATATTTGCCTTAGCTCCGAAACACACTAGAATGCTTTACAAAGTTGAAAAAATGTGTCCACATCTGTATGCCTATTAAGATTTCATAGAACACATGTTAATTCAGTCAGGATCTAGATGATAATGAACTACTCCTTACAAAGCAAACACATTTTACAAGTACAAAAGGTTAATCTTTGTAGCTAAAAGTCATTACAAAAATATTTAAGCGAGGGTGCAGTTTAAAGAACCAGCAACGAATCAGATATGTTTTTGCATATTTTCCAGTAAAGGACAGAAATAATATGAAAAGTGTTATTTATTTCAAATTCCAAGAGACTCAAGCCAAATGGAATGCCAAAAATGATCTTAACCACAATGACCATGGAACTGGAGGCTAGACTCATCTCAGCTATTAGCTGCCAACTCAGTTTGATACACTTCTTGGCTTAATAAAACATGTTTTGTAAACTGCATGCTTTTTTAAAAGTCAATTAATAACAAGACGCGTAATGTACTTTGCAAAGCCAAGTGTTATCTCAACTTAAATGTTAAGTGTTGCTGTTATCCATTACATTTTTAATTGTTTGGCCCTGTCTATGATAAACAAGTTCACATATGCTTTGAGCAGTCAAAAAGAGAATGAATACACGTAGTAAATGACATATAACACAGGATTTTTTTCTTGCAGTTCTACAAAGAAAATAACCAGAAGAAAAATGAAACTGAACTTACATAGCCCCAAAATTTTTAAAATATTGTTCCAAATCTTTGTGAGCTCTGAAAAAGAAGTTATGTCTTACCATAAAGTTCTATCTGTGTTGTTGCTCTTCTTCCATTCATCACTGATGGGTCGGTTCCGAGCCCCTCGGAACCGTGTCGGCCTAATACCAAGCTCGGGTACACCAAAAAAACTCTCGAGCTAAGCTGCTACCCACAACGCCCTTCTCCCTGTTACCTCAGATCGAGTTTGCATAAGACATATAGAAATAAAGCAGAGGCCATTTCTGTGCAAAAACCCTGACACACCACAAGGACCCATGAGATCCATCAGGAGCCTTTGGTGGGGGACGGAGGGTGGGGTGTGATGAATGGAAGAACAACAGCAACACAGGTGGGATGTTATGGTAAGACATAACTTCTTTATCTGATGTTGTTAATCTTTCCATTCATCACTGATGGGACAGAATTCCAACTACCTGAGAAACCTGGGTGGCCCTTATGGAATAACATTCCTGAGCACCATTGAGCCGAAGGCCGCTCTTCCCCTGGAGACCATATCCAACTTGTAATGTTTGATGAAAGTATGTGGTTTTAGCCCAAATGGCTGCTGCACAAATGTCGTCCATAGAGGCTCTGAAGTGAAAGGCTACAGAGGTTGCTATAGCTTTAGTTGAATGTGCTTTGATATTGTGAGGTCTAGGCTCATTTGCACTTAAATATGAAAAAGAAATACCATCTCTGTGCCACTATGATAAAGTGATTTTTGAAACAGCATATCCCATTCTTGGACCAGAGAAGGAAATGAAAAGTTTGTTTGTCTTGCAGACATATTTAGTCCTGTCTAAGTAAAAACGTAGTTGCCTATGCACATCCAAGGAGTGTAGGCAGCATTCTCCTTTATTCGAATAGCTCGGGAAAAACACTGGGAGCTCGATGGATTGGTTCACAGAAAAATCAGAAACCACTTTGGGGAGAAAAGATGGATTAGTACGTAGACATAGTCTGTCTTTATGAAATATTAGGTATGGTCTCTTGATGCGTAAGGCCTGTAATTCTGACATCCGTCTAGCTGAAGTGACAGCTACCAAAAAGAGAGATTTCCATGAAAGAAATTTGAGATCACATTTTGCAGCAGGCTCGGGGGGGGGGGGGGGTGACTGCAGTACTAGCGACAGATTCCACATCTCTTAAGGGATGCCAAATTGGAGGTCTGCTGTGAAACACTCCTTTGAGAAAGGTTTTGCATAGGTGAATGGACATAAGTGGAGTCACCTCTAATCCGTTATGAAAATTGGAAATTGCTGCTAAATGGACTCGCATGGTAGAGGCTGATGCTCCATTTTCAAAGAACTCAGATAGGTATTGAAGGATAACCGAGACCAGAGCTGAGAAAGGATCTAGCATCCTTTCTTTAGACCATAGAGAAAACCTTTTCCATTTATTTCTATAAAGTTTTCAGTGAGCCAACCCTTGGGGGTGAAAAATGAAGTCTGGACGAGTGTCCAGGATCAATGGAGGCTGTAATAGATGAGGCCGGAGGAAGGGGAACCACACCTGACAAGGCCAGAATGGGGCAATGAGGATCACCTTGCATCTCAACCGAGTAGCTTTCTGTAAGAATAGAGGTATCAAGGGAATTGGAGAATAGGCGTAGAGGAGAACCGTGGGCCAATCGTAATTCAGATAGTCTCTCGGGGACTCCCCCTCTGGGGGGAAAAAGGGCAAAGTAGCTGATGCATTTGTTGTTCGTAGGGGAGGCAAAGAGGTCACAGCAGGGCTGGTCCCATCGGCTGAAAATTTCTGCCATCACCTTAGGAATGAGAGACCACTTGTGGAAGGAGAATGCATCTGCTCAACTTGTCCACAATCACATTGGAATGCCCCGGGATGTCCACTGCTATTAGAAAGTGGTCAGAAGCTATTGCCCAGTGCCAAATTCTCATGGCCTCACGATACAGGGGGTAGGATTTGGTTACTCCTTGTTTATTGATGTACCAGACTACTGACATATTGTCTGACTGAATTGCAATTGTTCCAGGGGGAAGAAGTGGATGTAATGCCTACAACGCTAACAGCACCGCTCTTAACTCCAGAACATTGATATGCAGGTTGGCCTCTAAGCTCGACCACGTGCCTTGGACGGTCTTTCCCTGAAAATGGCCCCCCCAGCCTATCAGGGAAGCATCTGTGGTCACAGCGGCGTTGGGTTGATGGGGCAGAAAGTGACGACACGAAAGTTCTGTGTCTGATCTCATCCACCAAAGGAGATCTTGCTTGCAAGACTTGGTTAGGAGCACCTGTGAGTTTAGGGGGTGAAGATTTGCAAACCACTGGGACAATAAGAGACATT
>NC_056728.1:419064115-419151317 GCF_019279795.1 Protopterus annectens | reverse complement strand
TTTCGGCTTTTCCCGGTTAGGGGTCGCCACAGTGGATCACCTGTCCGCTCATGATTGGCAGTGTAGTTTTACGGTGTCGAGTTGCCAGCCCGGTGCCCAAACTTCCACAGAAGGTACACACACACTCACACCTAGGGCCAAATTTAGAGTGTCCAATCCACCTACAGCATGTCTTTGGGATGTGGGGGGAAACCGGAGCACCCGGAAGAAACCCACGCGACCACAGAAAGGACATGCAGAATCCGCACAGAATGCACCCCAGCCAAGAATCGAACCCGAGAACCTCTTGCTGTGAGGCGGCAACGCTAACCGCTGCACCACCGTGGCCATCCCAGTGTTTTCATATTATGTCTAATTTGGTGTAATTATTTAAACTGTAGTTGTTTTTTTTAAGATTGCAAAATTATTACTCTTAAAATGTTTTGTAATACTTGGGAGTTTTTCTCCCTAGGCCTCAGCTGAAAATGAACTCCTACCCAGTCAGACTTTCCCTGTAATCAAATGTCAATCTATCAATCAATCAATCAATACTCAGTTCTTAAAAAAAAATGTGGGCAGAGGTAGCAGAAAGGGAGGCTTGTAAGAAGTTCTTCACTGAACTATAGAGTTCCTCTACAGGACACCATCTATCACGTCCTGATCTGGCTGTCTGAACAACACAATCCCTGGAAAATACACCTAGGTTTTATTCTGGAGTTCCTCCTTAAGGAAGGGTGACCTCAGCCATGTCATCCTCCACAGGTGTGCAGTTGAGTCTGCAGACCTTGCCAAAGCATCAGCACAGCCAAAACTGCAATATACACATGATATCTCACTATAAATGCTGCGGGGGGGGGGGGGTCTTCCAAAGATTTTCTTGAAGTCCAGAGTCAAAGAGGTCACTAACCTTGCCCAAGTCCCTCCTTACGTGGATGGGCCTGGAACCAGGACAAATGAGAACAGCTAAAAGTTTATAAACACCAGTGTGGCCCAGGAGTATATGTATTTGCATACATGTCTAAAGTTCTAGACTCCCTGTCAAATGACAAGGCGAAAATTTGTGGTTATAGGTCATATGTTAGACTAAAGAGCTCACACAGCAGTCTATAACAGGATTCTTGATGGATAGGTCTGCCCAAACAGGCAATATTTTCTAAGGGGAACTGTCCTTTTTGAGGTCAACTAAGGCAGAATCCACTCCCAGTAAGTCTCCAAGTTCCTCTAATGGGATTCGGAATGGCATATTCCAGAGGATGGATATCCTAAGGCTTTATTCTAGCTACTTTCCTAATAACTCTACCAGGTGTTTCTAGGGAGAGGCGAACAGATGCTAGTTTACTCTATTCTTCTTAAGCCTGAGGGCATCTCAAAATAAGGGGGGGGGGGTCATAACCATCCAGAGGAGATGCAGATACAGAAAGTCTCAGAGCATCAAACTCAGAGAAAGAGGCCACAAAATTTATCACAATTGTTTAACCCAGAGTGAAAAACAGAGGGTGAGAAAGTACCACTCTTTCTGCTACAATATCACTAAATGCATCTTAAATAACATGAAGCACAATTTAGCCACACCTCTAACAACACCATTCAATCGCAGCCTCCATATAAATTTTACACTAAAAAAATGGAGAACACTTGCAGTCATTCTACTACTAAAGGGAAAACCTTCCTCAGACCTGGACAATTACAGACCCATAGGTCTGACCAGCTTCAATATGCAAAGCCATGGAAAAACTTAACACGGAACTAATACATCAGGACACAGGGAACTTCCAAACACTGGACCGGTCTCAGTTTGGATTCATCAAGGGCAGGTCATACTTACTCAACCTGGTGGACTACTTCTGAAACGGTCACCAAAGCAATGGGTGAAGCAAAACAGTGCGCACCGCATACCCTGACCTGGCCAAAGTTTCTGACACAATGCCCCACTCAGGAAAAGTAGAAAAGAAAAATAAACTGGGAATAAGCCTTTATGTCACCCACTGAATTGACAGCTTGCTCACTGGCAGGAAATCAAAATAGGGGAAGTTACCTCCACAAACAGACCAATCACCAGTGGAGTCCCCCAGGGTTCTATGCTGGGACCCCCTCCTGTTCGATATCTACTTTTCTCAAGTAAAAGCAAATACCAAAAGACTCTGGCTAACTAATTTTGCAGATGACTGCAAACTAGGAGTAGTCATTAAATCCCCAAATAATTTTGCCATCCTGCAGGAAGTTTTGTCCCACAAATAAATAACTGGTGCCAAAATCATGGACTGAAAATAAATGCCAAAAATGCATTATTTTATCCTTTAGGAAGTCATCTATCCCAGGGAGCTACCACATTGACAAAACACCCCCAAACTCTGACCCACTTGTTTGGGATTTGGAAATAGTGACCTAAACTTTTGACCAACTTGTGTCCATCGTTGAAAGAAAGTCCTTCTATACTGCACAACTTATAAATAAAGGAATTCTGACTAGATCTAGGGATGCTGTTGTCCCCTTTACTCAGCCCTCATTAGGCCAATCATTTAATTTATAATGCCCCCTTAGATATGTATATGTCTGGACACTTACAACTACTGTAACTCCCACAGTGATCCCTTACTAAAAAGATACAAGGTCTATTCAACATATTCTGCATGGCCCGACTCAAAGCCCTATCATTATGCTCGGTATCCTACAGACTGCTAAGAGGTGACCCGTGTCTGGCACACAAGGCATCCTACAACCCAATACTGATGGACTTACTGCACATCAGTAAGTCAAAAATGGCATCAGAAACACTCTGTCTAGGGATATAAACCTCTTCTGCAACATCAGCTCAATGGCCTGGAGGGGCAGATACATCCCACAGAGGATACCACTGCTCTAGAACAGCCTCCCCATCCACATAAAACAAAGTTCATCTCTGTCCATATTCAAACACAACTTGAAGCTATGGATGGGAACCTGAAAAATTACAAAAGAATTGCCCCCTTTATTACTAAGGGACACAGGCAGTTCCTAAATGTTTTACCCCATGCATAAATGCCTCAAATTATCTATAGTATGATCTCAGTGATTCTCATTAGGCATAATATATAATTATCGACCATGGGATGGGGTAAAGCCAATCTCTAACCAAATGGGATAGGTTATTTTAAGTACAAAAAGGGAAATTGGCTAAGCTTAAAATGGCACTCAAGGGCAGCCAGCCTAGTACTTACCTAAGAACCAATAAACTGGCCATGAGATTATGCAGGGATGAGCATGTAGCAGGCTGGAATCAGGCATAATGGGGACTGGGAACCAGTACTAGACTGCATGCTACCTTCAGGATGTTCAGGGAGAAGACACACCTAAATAAGACCTGGCACAGGCTTCAGACGTCAGAGTGAGCTACCTAATATATTCTCACAGTTGCTACCACTCACGTTCACACTAGACATCAAACAGCTGCATAATGTCTGGGGCCTCAGCTATGAGACCTCGTGTGGAATAACCAGTTGGACACTCCATGATCAGATCTTGCTGGTCCATACAACCTGTAAGGAAACCTCTCAAAAAGTTCCCATTCTTGAGTATTTTTAGCATCTGATTGGAAGACTTCATAGACAGATCTCACATGCATGGGGGGAGACCCAGTGATGCCAGTCAGGCACAGTGACAGCATAGCACAAAAAACTTGATGGAGATAGCCAAGTAGCTCAGTGGTCAGAGCACTGGTTTCACAAACCAGAGGTCAGACGTTTAAACCTCATTGTGATGTTTGTTTAACTTGCAGTCTTGAACAGACTGTCAGAGGAATTTAGGGAATGTTCAGTGTTGTGGTGGTTACAGCTGCTGCCTCATAGTTATGACAGGCTGCACTGTAAATAGAGTTTCCATACATGGTGACAGACGATTCATTGCCCATTGGATTGGTGTGACATGTGCAGCCAGAGTGCCCTGCAACCAGTGGACCTCAGCTCTCTAAAGAATTCAAGTACTGGACACGAAATTTTTAACACAAGTTATAAAAGATCAAATATCAAAGAAGTAGAGGCTGCTTTGCTAAATGCCAATTCTTAACATTCAAAAACTCTGATTCAGCATATTTTCTCTACTTGAGGAATGTTATCTGTACTATTACTCAAACATGGTCTAATGACTCAAAATGCATAGCAAAAAAATTATAGGATATATCTCCTTTCATTGTTTTTATTATCTGATTGGAAATGTGGACATGTCTCAATCTTTGCAAAAACATCTAAAAGCTTGAATCAAGAAATAATATAACTGGAACGAAATATAAAATTAGAGGAATTTACCATACAATGTACACTTATCAGAACAGAATTTTTTTCCGACTAAATATCATGATACAAAAAAGTGAAAATGCAGTCTTTATTGGAGGATTTTAAACATCTAAACACTATCATCTCCTGCTATCTCAAATACTGGCAAGACAAACATATACATGTCATTAAAAAAAAGGTTAGAATCATAAAATAAGATGTGCAACAAAAAACTATTGAAACTACTTGGGTTTAAAAAAAAAATCATTAAAAACAATTACATTAAATACACTACACATTTTTATCAAACATTCCAGATTTAAGTATAAGCTTAACTTGGTTTCACAAACTATACATAATAATAAGGAATGCTATTAATATACCATAAAGCTGAAAGGGACTGCCCACCCTTTTGGCGGAGTAGGATAAAACTCCAGCTATGACATAGGTGTTCTGAGTTTAAGGAGCTCTCAGGCACCCATGTATGCTGAACAGTAGGGAGAAAACATGAGGCTGTGTCTGCCCATTTCTTTTGGGGATGGCAGAGCTGAGAAAGTAGGGGCACCAGCACCAATAAAGGTGGTGATGCTAATGTTCCAGGCAACCTGATGCTGAAAAATATGGGTGGGCATTTTAGCAAAGGTATCACCAGATTGGTGGGGGGGGGGGGTTCCCCTCAAAGCCATTACATGTCCTTTGTGCATCAGTCAAGCATGGCAGGAGGGAGGTAGAGTTCAACAGATAAAGCCCACTCTGAACACAGAATGACAGCTCTTTGGCTTGCTCCGTCCCACTCATGGCACATATTAGTGCATTACCCCAAACAAATTCCTCTGCTCCACAAAGCTATATCCTGCTGAGGCTTTTTACACTCTCACATCAACTCTTATCCCATGCAATGAGTAAAACACTGGTAAAACAGAACCCAACAATTCAAGATGAGGGATTACCAGTGAATTCCAAAAGGGATGGCCAGTGATGTCCCACAGGGCTCTGTACTAGGTTTGCTTATTTATTTTGACCTTTTCCCCTCAGACATAAAAGCCAAAAATGGGCTACTGATAGCTAACTATATACACTCCCAATTACAAACTGGATGACAAAAGGATTTCAGAGAAAGATGCTGAAGTTTTCCATGGTCTGCAAAACACACCTGGAGCAGTACTAATGACCTTAACTTTAATGTCAGTAAATGTATCATCGTGAGACTTGGCAAAAAGGGCATACACTAGCATTACAGAGTAAATGGTCAAATCATAAAAAGATGCTAAAAATAAAGTTCTAAGGAAAATGGTAGACAACAACTTACACTTTGACAACTACGTAACTACCAAAAGTCAAAAAGAGATGCTCTGCAGTCCATCAGTCATAGCTCTCAACCTCTTAGCCCAACAAATCTGGACTAAGCCAAAAATAATGGGGGGACAAATCTCCAAAAATATGGACAACTTTTAAATATTGCTCTTATAAACTTAGAAAGTTGCTAGAATAAAAGGTCTTGCGTTGCCATGCATTTTCTGAAGGACATGAAGTCTGAAACTCAAGTGCCCATCATTATTTAGTGAACTTAATCCTCAATGATTTGCCACAAAAATCAAAAAAAAAACACAAATTTTATCAGGAACAAACCAAAAATATGAGTTAAAAATCTGGACAGTTGAGAGGCAGTTACTCCACAGAGGTCAAAGTAGCAATATTGAGGGCAAAACAATGGGGTGCCAAGAATTCCTGAGTGGCCCCTGCAATTCCCGATTTTTTTTCATCTTTTATTTTTTTTTTAGTTATAAGCTGAAGTTGAGGCTGATGTCATCACGCATTGCCAGAGTATCCCGCAATGTCATCAATGTACAGGTGCATGCATGATGACATCAGCTTTGTGCCAGCCTGTCAGAAACTCTGTGTTTACCATGTGCCTGTTTGGAAATTTGGATTGGAATAGCAGCAACACAGCATGAGTGGAGTTGCGAGCTGTTTACAATTTAACTTTAAGTTCTGCCAGTGCCAACTAATTTTTGCAGTGCACAGAGTCTGCCCAGAAAGTCTGATGTCCGCCCAGCACCCACCCATGTTCCACACACACTCCCAACCAGGATAAGAAGAAAATGTTCTTTCTCCAGTGGATCGACCACTCCAGCTCCAGGCAGGTATGTATTAAAAAAAAAAAAGCCCCTTATTGCTTAATTTAGAAACTGTGTCTGCTCGTATTTACTAGCAATGCTGCAAACTAAATTAACACATTAGCCATCAGTTCACACTTTGCAGCAGGTGTACGGCTGTATGCAATCTGCAAAGAAAATTATATGTTGGCTGGACAGAGTACAGTTGTGATATCACTACTGTCTCCTCGTGTGTGTGATTAATATTAGCTGTGTAATTAGGTGCAGGTGATGGCAGTGGTACTCTGGGCCCTTTATCTGATTCCTCGATTATTTTTGGGCATTTTTGTCCTGCCTCTTTTGGCACTGGGTTGTTTTCTGTGAGTATGTTTTATTAAGTGGCACGTTGCGTGGAAGTCAGTTATGGTAGACTGGATATAAAAGACCTAATTGTTTTATCTTTAAGCGCACATTTTGTGTGAGATTTCTGAGGTAAAACCTGAAGAGCACTTGAGACAAGTGTGTTCCAAATGTTAAAGAAAGCAAATACACGGGTTCTATTTTAATACAACAGGACATGGTTGAAAAGAGCCAACTTAAAATTAAAACAGACAGGTCATCCTGTTAAAAAATAACCAATTATTCAATAAACACAACTCTTAACTCTCAGTGTAAAGTGAGCAGCAGAATTTGCTGCATTATTACTTGGCTGCAAATGATCCGGTCTTAGGACCGAGCCATCCGGAGGTCTTTTCTAAACTTTTTATTTCAATGGATAGTGTACTGAAGTAGTACTTGTGCATGACGTAGATGTTTAGAGAATTTTTGTAGAATTTCATACAAGAATGTTTAGGAGCAAAAAAAGTGCACGCTGCTATCGCTAGCTTACTATGTAGAGGTGAAAAGTGAGTCCTGGACAAGCTCACTTCAACAGTGACTGGTCTGTGTCCATTTGTCAGATGTTTATAGAGTTTTGTATGTTGTGGAAAACTTAACTTTAGGACTCAACTCAACGTTATTCTCTATTTTGTTTTGTCCCTCCCCTTTTCACATTGTATAAACCCAGAGAAAGTACAGTTGTGTACACTTACCATAAATGTTGATGTTCAAGTGTATTCACTGTTGCAGTCATCACACATGGGTTTATCTGCCTAGAGGTAGCCCTCAGTCAGCCTGAATACCAGAGACTTCGTATTTCTGCGTCGGATGCTGTCGCTTCTTCCATAACGTCAAGGGTATAAAAACAGGCAGCCAACATCATTACATCAGTTTTTCTTGCCCAGGAGCCCCCAAATAGGGAGCTAGTATATGGTAGGGAAAACACCACCAGTAAAAAGTAAATACCAATACCACTAGGTATAGCGATAGCGAGGAGAGATAAAGAGATAGAGAAAACCAGGGGGCTGGAGGGAGGGAAACCAGGACTGCAACACTGAATACACTCGAACATCTACATTTATGGTAAGTATACACAACTGTACTACGTTCTTCGGGTTGATTCCCAAAGCTGAGGAAGGGTGGAGGCAGTCAAGAAGAGTTAGGGCTGGCTAGTAGGCCTTGCAAGACTGCTGTAGCAAATCCTGCCCTGGATTTGGAAAAGATAGGCAGGTGGTAATGCTTGGTGAAGGTGTGTACAGAACTCCAGGTAGAAGCTTCCAGTATGTCCCTTGTAGGGACCCCCCTGAGAAATGCTGTAGAGGTAGATATAGCTCTAGTGGAATGTGTTCTGACCTCCTGAGGGGTTGGTTTTCCATGGTGCTTGTATCAGAAATGGATGCAGTGTGCTATCCATTTTGAAATGGTTTGTTTTGAAATGGCCTTGCCCTCTGCTCCTGTTGCAAAGCTGACTAGCAGCTGGTCAGATTTTCTGAAAGGCTTAGTCCTATCATGGTAGAACCGGAGCTGTCTGTGCACGTCCAAAGAGTGCAGGATCCTTTCCCCTTTATTTTGAGGATTAGGGAAGAAGGTTGGCAAATGGATGGATTGGTTGAGAGCCACACTGGACACCACTTTAAGCATAAAGGAAGGGTTAGTTCTGAGGGAAAGTCTGTCAGCATGGAAAATAATGAAGGGTTCCACAGCCATCAGTGCTTGCAACTCAGACACTCTTCTAGCTGAAGTGATGGCTAGAAGCAAGGCTGTTTTCCGAGAGAGGAATTTTAACTCTGCTGAAGCAGCAGGTTCAAAAGGGGGAAGCGTGAGCTTTTCCAGAACAAAGTTAAGAACCCAAGTGGGGGTGGGTGCTCTCCTTGGTGGCCATAAGTTGTTTTCCCCTCTCAGGAACTGTTTAATGAGAGGGTGAGAGAATAAAGGTTGCTCAGTATTGTAATGAGCCGAAATGGCAGAGGCATGGATCTTAATGGAGGAGAAGGATAGGCCTATGTGTAGTAGTTCTGCTAGGTAATCCAGGATTAGAGGTAAGGAGTGCAGTGCTGTGTCCTTCCCTTTAGACTGAATCCAAGAACAATACCATTTCCACTTTTCAGCAAAGGATTTCCTAGTACTGGGTCTTCTGGCTTCAAGGATGACTTCCAGCACCAGCTTGCTTAGGGTTGCTGGTGGGGTATTTAAGGAATACACCAGGCTGCAAAATTTAGGGTTTGCAATTGTGGATGCAAAATCTGTCCTGCCTGCTGAGAAAGCAGGGTTGTGGTCTGGTATAGGTGCCAGGGTGGCACCATTGTCAGGCTGCGCAGGAGTGGGTAGCAGTGCTGCTGTGGCCAGTCCAGGGCAATCAGAATTGTCCTTAGCCTGTCTTGTTTTATCTTGAGTAATACTCTTGAGATAAGGGGCAGAGGGAGAAAGGCATAGTTTGAGAGGTTTTCCCATTGAAAGGATAGGACATCCACCTTCCAGGCCCTGCTGTGAGGATTCCTGGTGCAGAATTTGCTTTACTGGTGGTTGTCGGGGGAGGCAAAGAGATCCACCTCTGGGGTCCCCCATTTTTGAATCAGAAGGTTGAAGGTGCTGGGCTCCAATTTCCACTCATGTGGGTCTAGGATATTTCTGCTTAAGTCGTCTGCCAGTGAATTTTGTTTGCCTGGCTGGAATTGAGCTTGTAGATGAACTTGGTTGTCCAAAGCCATGTTCCACAGGGCCATGGCTAACCTGCAGATTGGGTAAGAATGGGTTTCCCCCTGCTTGTTGATGTACCACATAACTGTGGTGTTGTCTGTTTTTATCAGCAGTTGTCCTGGAAAGAGTATGTATCTGAAAGCTGTCAGGGCATTCTGTACAGCTAGCATCTCTTTTTGATTGATGTGCAGGAGAATTTGCCTTGGGCTCCAGTGGCCCTGAATATATTTGCCCGCCATGTGAGCCCCCCATGCATAATCTGATGTATCTGTGGTTAGAGTCTGGGCGGCATGGGGTTGAGTAAAATGCAGTCCCTTGTTGTGGTTGCATGCTTCTGCGCACCAAAGAAATTCTGTCCTTAGACAAGGTATGATAGGAATGACTGTTTCCAGGTCCTGAGAATGTTGGCACCAAAGACTTTAAGTACCATTAAAGTTTCCTCATATGCAGTCTTGCATATGGAATTAGCAGAACACATGAGGCCATGAACCCTAGGGCTTGCAGTATTTTTCTTGCAGATAGCTGGGTTCTGGTGGCCATTTAAAGTAGTCTGTCAGATAGACCTGTTTTTCTGAAGTGAGAAATGCCATTTGGGAAGTTGTGTCCAGGCTTGCTTCCAGGAATACAATCTTTTGACTGGGTACCAGTTGTGATTTCTTTTCATTAATGGTGTACCCCAATGAAGTTAGAAGGCTTTTTACAAATGTCAGGTGCTAAAGCAGCAACTCCTGATTGTCTGCCTGAATCAGGCAGTCGTCCAAGTACGGGTAAATTTGGATATTTCTCTGGCTGCAGTATGCAGTGACTGGAGCCAGGCATTTTGTGAATACCCTGGGCGCAGTAGATAAGCCAAAGGGAAGTGCAGAGAACTGATAATGCATAGACCCTGCCCTGAAATGTAGATATAACACAGGGAGATGCTGTTGCAGGGTAAGCATCTTGAATTTTGGTACCACCAGGAAGGTGTTGAGAACTGAAAGATCCAGAACTAGGCACCAAGAGCCCTTTTTCCTGGGTACCAGGAATAGTCTGGAGTAGAATCCTTGACCCCCTCTGTTCTACTGGAACAAGCTGAATAGCTCTGACATTGAGCAGGGGAAGTACTTGGTTTTGAGCCTCTGCCCACTGGTTTATAGGAAGGTCTGGAAACCTGCTTGGGGTTGGCAGTGAATGGAAATAAAAGTTGTACCCCTGGGTTACAATGTTGAGGACCCATCAGTCCTGAGTGATGGAAATCCAGTTTTTTGCATGAAGGGCAAGTTTTCCTCCTAGGGGCACAAGCAATTGGGCACCGCTGGGAAGCAGAGTTGAGAAGTCACTGTGAGCTTTTTCCATAAGGAGGTGGCTTACCACTCCCTGCTGTAGTGGTGGGGGCACTCCATTGCTTAGATTTCTGCATACCCTGAGACTGTAGTCTGGGTGGTTTGTTTCCCCTGGGTCTTGTTTGGTAAGGCCTGGAGGGGGCAGGAAAGGACCAGTGTTTTGAAGGACAATGCCTACTGAATCTAGGTGGTTGCACTTGTAGAAATTCTTTAACAGTTTGCATAGATTTAGCCTTTTCTTCCATCTTTTTAAGAACTTCTTCTGCTTTGGTGCCAAACAAATGGTCCTTATTTAAAGGAGTGTCTAGTAATTTAGATTTGACATGATCTGGCAAGGCCTGCTCCTTCAGCCAAGCATGTCTTCTCAGGACAGAGCCAGTGACTGCTCCACTGTAAGATGCTTCCATGGAATCAAAGCCACACTGCAAAGTATGCTTACTAACTTGGTTTGCAGAGTGCATGAGCTCCTGCAATTCTTTATTTTCTGCATAATCTGGAAAAACTACCACTTTTTGTTTAATAAGTTCCATAATATGTTGCTGGTATTTCAGCATTTGAAACTGGCAATTCAATGCCCTAATAGCAAGAGTTGCAGAGGTATTTACCTTCTTACCCCATCTGTCCAAAGCTCTGGAATCCCTGTTCGAAGGGATAGGATTTTTGGCTGTAGTAACTTTAATACCTTTAGATCCCTGGGAAATGATCTCTGGATCAGCAGTAGGATTCTTGAAAAAAAACTTGTGAGAATCAGGTACTCTGTAGTACCTGTCTGGTTTCCTAGGGGCCGGAGGTAGTGTCTGGAGTAAGACTGGATTCCATGAAAACATCATCCATGACAGGGGGTATAGCTAAAGGCCTGTGCTGAGGCAACTCTAAAAATTCCCCGAGTCTCTTTTTGGACTGAGGATAGTCTTGTCACTCCCAATGGAAATGCTCTCTTAAAGTATGCAGGGTTTCACCAAATGAGAAATCCTCTGGAGGGGAGGCAGAAGGAATGGATTCCTCTGCATCTGAATCCTCATAGACGGATAAGGGCATGTCTTTATAATCAGAAAGGTCAGAGTCATTGGACTCCTAGTCTGCAGAACCTGAAGGGGACTGGGAGTCTTTGTCTTTTAGCTGGGGAAGACTGGCTTCCCCTAATCAGCGTAATAAGGTCTTCAGCCATTCTAAGCATTTGTTTTTGTGGCATGGGTGCCTAAGCATGCGCTTTGGTCATCAGTTTTCTAGGCGTAGTGCGTACTCTGGGCCTAAGAAACTTGGTAGTTTTGGTTAAAAAAGAAGTCATTGGTTTGATTCCAAAATCGGTAGGATGAAAAACTCCCTCAGAAGCCGGTGCCTGCACAGCTGCTCAGGACCCATCTAAGGTAGAGACATCCACTGGTTCCATAGTTGAAGAATCTCGCGGCATACCGGACTCCGAATGGGTCTCAGCAGAGGCCTGCAAATCCATTGAAGCGGGCATCAGCGGCTGCAAAGGTGCCTCACTGAGTACTGGCGGACTGGCGACTAGCTTAACAGAAGCGTTGGCGGCAGTTTTGGACCTATGCGGTCTGTCTCTGTCTTTATCTTTATGTTTTTTTCGGAAGATCGGTAGCCGGATGGCTTACCGAAGCCATTTCAGAATACGGAGATCGAGAGCGAAAGAATTTAGCAACAATGCAGCTCAATGATGAATGGTTCGGACGTTAAACAAGGCACAAAATTGACAGCAAGGGAAGTCGTGGTCTGGGCCTAAACAGGTGATGCAGTAAGAATGAAAATCTCTGTGAGGTATTTGCTTTACACAGGCAAGACAATTGTTAACTTTTTCTGACATCAGTTAGAGCAAGAAAAAAGGATCCCCAACGGGGTACTTAGCTTTAGAAGACTTCAGGATTATTCAACTCTAAAATGAAAAATTCAGGTAGCGGACAACCGACACTTGCGAACTGCTTCTGCTTTGGGCTCCTCCTTGACAAGAAAGACTGATGTAATGGCGTCGGCTGCCTGTTTTTATACCCCTGACAACCTGACATCATGGAAGAAGGGACAGCATCCGATGCAGAAATACTAAGTCTCTGGTATTTGGGCTGACTGAGGGCTACCTGCAGGCAGATAACCCAAGTGTGATGACTGCAACAGTGAAACACGAAGAACATCTGCAGCATCATGGTGACATGCTGACATTTAAATAAGCCATGAAGGTGAAGTAGATGCAGGTACCACTTCTTTGCTCACAGTTTACATATGGAGTACATAAGCACACCTCCAGCTCCCTTTACATGCAGGAATACCCAGTGCTGGATTCTTGAAGTCTGTGAATTCTATGATCTGTAGTACTGTTATGTTAATGCACCCGGATGGCTGCAGGCAATAATGAAGTGGTACACAAGGAACATGCATAGCCGTAGCACTAATTTAGAATGTGGTTCATGAGGATTTAGCTTTAGCAGTGTTTTTTTTTTTTTTTTTTAAAGATGTGCACATAAGCCCTCACTCCACAGCCATAGAATAAAGCCTCACATTTCTCCACTATAAATTTAACATATTTAACATGGTTTTAGCTATTGAAAAGCTGGTAGGGTGGGACATTAAGGTAATATCCATGTGTTACATAGATTTAGACCTGATCTGCAGTTTATTTGGGGCGGTGATGTTCAAATACTTTGACATGGGGAATGAGTAAAATTTTCACGTTATTATTGCTGGTATTAAATAGCATATAGTTCTGTGGAGACTTGTTTTTTTGTGTTAAAATCTTATTAATTGCTAAGATGAATCTGGCCATGCACAAAGAGCTTTTAAACAGATGCGGAGTTCGTGTGAAACTGTGAACAGACTTTTGCCCCCCCTCAAAGACCCATTAACATCTTACCTTTTTTGTCACAGCCATAAAGTCTGGTAGAACTGCATGTCTTTCCTCCCCTTGCAATCACACATCTAAGTCACTCAGAACAAGAAATCTGGACAAAGCCAAAAATATTAGTTGGACAAATGTCCAAAAATAAGGACAGATTTTAAATATTGCTCCTGTAAATCCAGATGGTTGCTAGAATAACAGGTGTTGCATTATTATGTATTTTCTGAGGGATGTGAAGTCTGAAATTCAAATGTCTGCTATTACTTATTATTTAGTGACTTCAATCTTCATGCTGAAATCCCACAATTCCACTGGAGTGGGCAAGGTTACATAATTATGTATGCACAACTTATGTTAATCAGCATCCCGATTTTTGGCCAGCTGTACCTACTTTTCATGAGTCTTTGTCCAGATTTTTGATGTTTCCAGGTTAAGAGGTATGATGCGTCCTCTTGGGATACAGCAATGGTGGAGCTTGGGGGACCTGAAGAGGTGGTGGGAGATGATCCCAAGAATAGAGAGTAAGCTCTCCAGGACCAGCAAGCTGGCCTACTCCCTATCACTGAACTCCTGAAAGGGAAAAGAGGCTCCATCTGAATTCCTAAGGCAGGGATGATTGGGCTTAAGGGCTCTCATCTGTCCAGTTCCTGTCCCCATGGAAAGAAAAGGTTGACTGGATGCTGGTGGTGAAACTATTTGGCAAGATCCTGGGGAGAAGAAAAAAATCTTTTTGTCATCTGAATCACACAGCACATATAATTATGCTATGTATGGTAAAACAGCCATCTAGGTAACACTGAAATTGTTTATCAACAGAATAACTGTAACAGTCACATTGCTAAATCTGTACAAACTGCCTGACAGATGCCCATGCAACTGCACAATTTAGGCAAAGTCATACATAAGAATAATTATCTTTGCAGGGCAAAAGCATCAATAAGAATGGGAAAAGCTTTAAACATACAATTAATTTTTTTTTTACTAAGACTGATAACCACAGCATGACCTACAAATGCATTTAATCCCAAAAAAAGCTAAAGTCAAAGCTGAACCCTAGTTTAAATAACACCAAATTTTCCTTGCTACAGTGTAGACACCCCCCTGCCTTCCTCTCCATGGTAGAATCCGTCATTGACACTATCCTTTGACACTCCAAGTATCATAAATTATGCCAGAAACCTTAACTTTGACTTTTTTGATCATGTGAAAACCTATCTTAGCAAACTTGCACATTCCTGTAACTTAACACAACATTCAGAAATGCATCAGACAATCTTCAACTAATCAATATTTGACATTAGCTTTAATATTCATTCCTCAAAAATTATACAACATTCATGTCCCTCCCAACACCCTAAGTGACCACAACCCCATCATATCCTCATGGTCATTAAAAAACATCCAAACCATCCCCTAATTACATAACTGTTTGGAAAGTCTCAGAATCTTCACACCACTCAAGATAAACTCTACCGCCAGAAAACCAGAAGATTACAATCCACTAAAGTCCCATGGTTTACCCTTGAATTAATGCAGCAGATCAAAAGTAGAAAAACAATACAATGAATGAATTCTGATGACAAAGCAAAATATAGCATATTCAGTAAGTCCCTTCACTAGTCAACTAGAATAAATACTTGCACCACAAAGTCAATATGTTCAACTCACCAAATATTGGACCTTGGTTTAAAAAGTAACACCACACAAAACATTTCACAAAGCAAAAACCATTACTGGCTGTAAAAGACATACAGAGTTATGTCTGCAACTTTCCCAGTCCCCTGTAAATTTCTGCACAGACACACAACCTCATGACTAACCAGGACCCTTTTCACATCTTCTGCAATTACTCACAATTCTACTTCAAAACTCTAACTAGAAAACAGATCAGGGAGGCACTCAAAAACACTCCCTAACCAAAGCAACTGTTAGCTATATAATATCCAACCCAAAATAAAAATAGGTTCCTGCTCCCTCCCCCCCCCTCTCTCTCTCTGCTACACTTGATCACATTTTCAAGTCTAACACTTTCTTTCACCACTTATTCATGATTCGGTAACTGGACTGGCGGACTGCAGCAGAGACCATTTTCAGCCACAACCAAGCCAAACAGGCAATAAACAGTGCAAGTAAACTTAAGTCATGCACTTCAAATATGATTTGAAGTTTTTATACAGTAGAATGTTATACAGTTCTTATACATTTCTAATAAAGTCCATTATCCATAACACACTTACAAGCAACCTCTTTGAAGTGGTGTGCTCATAAATTAGGGCTTATAAAAGCCCTGATGGTCATTAGCTTATTATGAACCTATACACTTAAACTTCATAAGAGTAACATGATGCCTTGTTTCAGCTGGTAGTTTGTCCCAAAGAACTGGACCTGTTCATGGGAAGGCTCTTTCACCAATGATTGGACAGCTGAGTGATGATATGTTCTCCTGAAAATTTTTCTGGGAGTATGACTGTTCCCTGTGGGAGTTTTCAGAGGGGAGCAATAGCCATCATTTAGAATTTTACATAGCAATAGCCATCATTTAGAATTTTACATAGTAAGGTACACAGAGAATACATTTGTCTTTCAGTAACTGGTAGCCAGTTTAAGTAATTTAAAAGGCTGCAATGGTGTATGTGAGTATCAACAAGTAGGTAAAATCTGGAAATGTTATTATCAGCGATTTGTAATCTTTGAATATTATAAGCAGAGTGTAAAAAGAGTACAGGAAGACAATACTCTATTTTAAAGAGAAGGACAACCCTGACCATGGTTATGTTTATTTATTTATTTATATTTGTTGACCAGGAGTGTCCGACTGGACGTAGGTCCATTTTCAGCTGAGGCCCGGGGAGAAAAGCTCCACAGTTAAAATAAACAGACAGTAGTTGCATTGGATTACATACGGATTAACAATTTACATAGCAATTACTTACAACATATTTGCAGATGAACACAGTACATCAGTAGACAACTAGAATCTTTATCTGTGTAGTACATAACAACATTAACAAATGTGACAATAAGAAGTTCCTGCTGTATAATAAGTACTAGGCTTATGAGCATCTGAGCTTGCTATAATCAAGGTAGTTAGTGGAGTGGAAAGAAAGGTAGTGGTTGGATGGGGTGGGTGATATTAGAGTGGGAGTTGCAAGGGCATAGCCAGCATGTTTTTAAGTGCGCTTTTTGAAGTGGGTGCATGATGGTATGGAGGTAACTGTGGGTGGGAGGGAGTTCCATAATTTGGCTATGGTGCAAGAGAATAGTGCTTCACCAGCAGAGTTATTGGCTTTAGTGATCTGCAAGTGATTTTTGTTGCTAGATCTTAGTGGTCTGGTGGTGCGATAGGGTTGGAGTAGATTCTGGAGGGATGGGACATTTAGTGGATGGTTTACTAGTTTATGGGCGAGTGAGAGTTGATACTATTGAAGGAGGTGATGTTATGTGGTCAGCAGGAGACAGTAGATGTGATTTCCTATAGTAGAAGTTTAGTTGTGAGAGGACTTAATTAATTATATTATCTGTGTGGATTTTACAGCTTAATGAAGAAGTCAAGGGTTAAAGCCTATTTGCACTTTGTTACAAATGGAATAATATGATTGTACTGTCTGAGATAGCAAGGAGAGGAAAGTGAGAGGCTCTGCAATTGGAGGAAAAAAAGCACAATTTTTTTGTGGTTAATTTTGAGTTTATTTTCTTCAGACCACTGACAAAGATGAGAGGATTTCTGGAGTTAAGATTACAGACCTGTCGACCATCTGTCTGCCTAGAGTAATAAAACATAAGAGTAGAGAGAGTACGGTTAATATCATTAATGAATAAAGAAAACAGTATTGGGCTTAGAAGAGAGCCAGGAGGGGGCTTCTTTCCTGCAACTGCCATTGTCACTGCCTTTCTCAAAGTTCCCAACCACAAAACCCTGATGACTATTGTCCCATTGCCACTACAGACCCTATTGTAAAATTACAGGAACGTAATGTATTTAGTCAGTTGAATTTGTTCACTAAGGTAGAGCACTGATCAAATCTGACCAATTCTGGTCTTAACCCATGAAATAACACTGAGCTACATCCAAACACCTGAATACCTAAGTAAGACATTCTATCAGACAACACAGCTTCTAGACTATATAGCACAACCACTGCTACCTTCTCTCTGGCCAGCTACATCATCTTTTCCTTACTTTACTTCTCCCTCTCTTTGCTCGCTCCAGTTATTTTGTCTACAGCTCACAACCCCTCACTTCATTCTTAAAGCTAACAATTATTTGGTTTATCTACATTAACACAAGACTACATAAACCCTGTCCATGGCATAACAATTTCTGCACTATCAAAGTGCATCGCTCAGATGATTACAAGTCTGTTGTTTTTTGAAAGTCTTTTAAGAATATCTTGACCTTCCTCTGAAAACAACCACTAAAACCAAAATACTCTAACATGATCTGAATTTTGCTGGGTTTGAAACAGAGAAAACAGGTTAACTTTGTAAATATCCACTCTGAAGTGAAGAAGCCATTTGACTACCAAAGCTGTTGTGTTACTAGTGTTTCTTGTAATGCTGTCCTCTTTTTGTATAATTGTACTACTTCACCTGCTTAACAATTTTAATATTGGCTCTGATTTGCTATTAAAGTGCAATTCTTTCTTTTCTTGCATGTAGTCATACCTGAAAAGGGTCTTTAGACTACGGCATATAAAGTACTGAGTGAGGGAGGCTATTCTGTAACAGTACCAGTCACTCTTGGTGCCCTTTATGATACACTGTGCCTCTTTTGTGACAGTGTATAGAAATCTGCAATAGAATACTGCCACCTCATGGTGTAAGATCAATATGTACGGCAGACTTCTATACACCTCAAAAGAAAGGTCCAAATATCTTTTAGTGAGGGCATCTTATAAAACATTTCGTCCTAAAGACCTAGGCAGTTAAAACTGAGCAACTATGTTTCACTGTCCCCTTAATATAGCCTCAATCTTCAACTGTTATACCAAACTCAAAGGTGAAAGATGTTACCATATAAACTTATCAAACAGTAGTGGACGAAAAACAATAGCAGTTACTGGCAAAATACAAACACCTTTTTGGACACAGTAATGCTCAAAAAGTAGAATGCTTACTATTTTCTTGTCATATGACTCGCCACTGCTGTATGTGGTAGCCAAAGTTGATGAACATTCTTCCAAATACCAGGGCTTCTTTCCACTCTCTGCTGTGCTGCTGATGGAGATGGTGTATATACTGTTGGTGTAGCCATCACAAGAACAATGGTCTCTACTCCTTCCACCATTTCCAGATGCCCACACAAAAATGGAACCCAAGCCATTTCTTCCCTAGCAATAAACCAATTAGCAATTAGTATGGCAAACATATACAATACAGTTTATATGGAAAAACAGTGCAGTTTTTATTAAATCCATTCACAGATAATGCATACAACAAAGTACTGGAATGAGCAAAATCAAGAAAAAAAAACACAATTGCATCTGGATCTACATACAGAAACTTCTTGGACATCACCAAAGATCACAAAATGCCTGACACTGCCTCATATATTTTGCTCTGCCTCTTGTACAATTCTTGATTTTCTGTAACTCATTAAAGACTACAGACAGTCAATGATGCTCAACTTAAGACTTTAAAACTTATTTTTCAGAAAATGCGCATTAATGCAAAATCTGTTGTTCTGTTAACTTTACAAATTATTTAGGGTATTATTTAAAAATTGTCCCCGATTTTGAGACTCATTATTGTTGGCTTTCTCCCTTACACTCGACAGCTATGAACACATTTCGCATACCTACTTGAAACAAAACAGTGACACAGCATTACAATGTTGCCTGTCACAGTTAATGTTCCTATCCCCAGGAATGAAAATGTCATGTCAAAATAATCCACAAGGTACAAGGATAAGGCCAACTGCATACCAAATTTTATTTTAAACATTATTCCATTAGGAGTTTCAGTTCAACAAGTGATTGGGAAAGTTTCATTACATTATTTTCTCTATAAAGTTTATATGTGGCATCCTGTGGACAACTCTTTTGGTGGTGCAATCTTTTTCTCCCTTCTGCATCATCCTGCAACTCCCTATCTACTGCTCCAAACCCACTGCTAGGTTTACCAGCCATCTCCTAATGACTCAGATATGCTCAGATAGGGCTGGGGCTGGCAAAAATTTTAAGGGCATCCTGGGATGTCTAGCCATCAACATCCATGGGGTGGTTCCTTTGTGACTTACTCCATTACTCCCGCCATCCACATGGTTCTTGTGGTTGTTTCCAAGGGGCATGTGTGCAACGGTGATGTGCTGCATTTCACTACACCTCCACAACAGCTCAGTGAAGTCGCCGGCGTATCCCCCTTACCCCCTTTTGGACCATGCATCCAAACAGTGGTGTCCTCAGCCTCTACCAAGTATCAACGCAGGAGACAACCACAGAACTGCCCTCCTAAAAGGTATAGTAATGCTCATCCCTCCCTGCCACTCTTATCAGCTGCCCAAGCCCCTAACTGAATCCTGGTCAGCTGGGCTATAATCAGGGCCTTATCCCTCCTATGCCACTAGAGTGACCCCTGTGGATAACATTTGTACCACCATCCAGCCTTTTGCACCAAGAGGTTTGCTTGCTATACGAGGCCACTGAACTTTGAGTAGGAAACATTGTGCTGATCAACATTTCACAACCGAAAAAGAAATAAAAAATTCATAATTTCCACAGATGCCAGAATGTGCAGAGGTTATAAGCAGCAAGTATCCATATGGATTCAATGAGATCACTGTCGTTCTTGGTATTGAATAGCAACACTTGCTTTCTGCTCTTAGTACAAGTTTTATACATCAAGTTACACAAGGTACAGCAAACAGTTTGATAATATACTCAGACCTTGTACAACACTATACACTGAAACAATGATTTTTCAGATTCTTTTTTATCTCATTTAGTTAAATGAAATTAAAGAAAAAAATAATGTCTGTACAAACTACCGTTTCTGTGACTAACTAGACAGTAAATATCTCCTAAATACAAACAGCATGCCTTCTATACGAGAAGTTATCCATTTTTCTGTCATAAGTAAAAACAAAAGTTATGTACTTGATCTGTGTTGTTTCATTTTTATCCGGTTCAGCACTTGGGTTGTTAGATGCAATCTGATCTGACCTTGGCATCTTCTAGAGCTTTAGATTCGAGGCTCTAACCCCTCCCTACCCAAAATTTCCTCCTTCTTCCTAAAGTACCTCAGATCAAGATTGCTGACTGTTACTAACCAAAATAAGCATCATAAGCATAAACACTTCTATAGAATAAAAACAGCAGCTTAAGTATGCCAAGCTTGGTAATGTGACCTAAAGCAGACAGTGTCTTGGTTGAGGCCTGTCTGAACACCAGACATTTGTAGATGGCAGTTTGGATGGTGGGAAAGATGTTGAACCAGACAAAACTGAGACAATTTGGAAGGTGAAATGATGTTGACTCAGACGAACCTTTCAGAACATGGATCTATCGTATGATTAGTACACAACTTCAATGCGTCTATTTTCATCTCTTTCATCTTTTGGAACAGATTTCCAAGCTGCCTAGAGAGACCTGTGTGGTATCAAGGAAGGACACTCCTGAGAATGGTAGAGCCAAAGGATATGAGAAGCTCTAAACTGTCCATCCAATTTGTAATAAGATTTGTAATAAGATATACATGCATGAATCATTTGCCAAGCTCCTGCTGCACAAATGTTATCAATGGAAACTCTTTTCACGAATGCCTTGGAGGTAGCAATTGCTCTAGTAGAATGTGCTTTTGGTTTTGAGTGCAGAGTCAAACCTAGAGTTTTATATACAAAACAAATGCAGTCTGACAGCCACTTAGAAACTGTAACTTTTGACATGATTTCCCAATTTTGCTTTTGAAAAAGAGACATAGTTGATCTGACTTTCTAATATCTTTGGTACAGTGAGAGAAAACCTGATCCGTCTGTGAACATCTTTACCGGTGCTGCTTAGAGTTTGGCAATCTTGGCCAGAAATCTAAAGTGCATCTAAGAGAATCCCTGACACCCACTGAAATCTTCAACAAATAAGTAGAATTTAAGCCTGTTTTTGCACTTGTGTACTGTATTTTACTGAACTGTTGCTTCATTTTATGCTGTTTTTCCTGCTGTGACGGATTCATTTTTAACTTGCGTATTTTACTTCATCTACCTTAAATAGCATAGGCTACATTTGGACTTGATGAATCTAGATTGTTTGGCGTCTCTTGAGCAGTAAAACCAGTCATCTTACATTAAGTGGGTCCCCCTTGCACCCTTGTGGCAGACGTGTATAGCTTAGGACCCATCTCCGTTGGAGATGGCTGTAATAAAGGCTCTGTGAGGGCCTTTTCTATTGGTAGATTGTGTTAGAACTGTTTGGATTCATTTGTATTTATGCACCGTGTTTGCATGTAGCTGTGCACCATGCAGCTGAGGTTAGCGGTGACTTGTACAGACTCAAACACCTTAAATCACATTTCCCCCCAGAACACCACATAGTGAAACCCTCTTAAAGATTCCCTGCTGCTTTTCGGACAACTTGGTTGCGAACTGCAGGCGGCTCAGCTAAGCACTATCAAGCATTGCCCCACTTTCTTCACTAATCCCATATAGTGTTAGGTCCCCTTGCTAATCCCAGAGCAATAGCTCATCTTTTTCCCTCCTACAGACCAGGAATTACCTGCTGCTATGGACAGTCCGTTTCCTAACATTTCTCCAGCCAGCCTGGTTTACATGGGCATTCTGATGCACTGTAGCAATTGCTTCATGTATACTGACAATCACCTGCTACTAAAGCAAACAAATACAGCATGTCACAGAGTATACAGAGGAAGAGGCTGGCAAAGAAGAAGTGTGACTGTCAGAGAGATGAAGAAAGTAGACAGGAGTATAAGGAGATGAGGAGAATGGCAAAGAGAGAGGTGGCGAAGGCTAAGGATAAGGCATGTGGAGAGTTGTATGAAAGGATGGACACTAAAGAGGGAGAAAAGGACCTGTACCGATTGGCTAGACAGAGGGACCCAGCTGGGAAAGATGTGCAGCAGGTAAGGGTGATAAAGGATAGTGAGGGAAACATACTCACAAGTGAGGAGAGTGTGTTGAGGAGATGGAAAGAGTACTTTGAGGGGCTGATGAATGAAGAGAATGAGAGAGAGAGAGAGAGAAGGTTGGATGATGTGGGGATAGTGAATCAGGAAGTGAAAAAGATTAGCAAGGAGGAAGTAAGGACAGCTATGAAGAGGATGAAGAATGGAAAGACTGTTGGTCCAGATGACATACCAGTGGAAGCATGGAGGTGCTTAGGAGAAATGGCAGTGCAGTTTTTTACCAGATTGTCTAATGAAATATTGGAAAGTCAGAGGATGCCTGAGGACTGGAGAAAGTGTTTTGGTACCTATTTTTAAGATTAAGGGTGATGTGCAGAGCTGTAGTAACTACAGAGGGATAAAACTGATCAGTCACAGCTTGAAGTTGTGGGAAAGAGTAGTGGAAGTTAGGTTAAGAAGGGAGGTGATGATTAGTGATCAACGGTATGGTTTCATGCCGGGAAAGAGCACTCCAGATGCGACGTTTGCTCTAACAGTGTCAATGGGAGAAATATAGAGAAGGTCAGAAGAAGTTGCATTGTGTCTGCGGACTTGGAGAAAGCATATGATAGGGTGCCTAGAGAGGAGTTGTGATACTGTATGAGGAAGTCGTGAGTGGCAGAGAAGTATGTAAGAGTGGTACAGGACATGTACGAGGGTAGTGTGACAGTGGTGAAGTATGCAGTTGGAGTGACAGATGAGTTTAAGGTGGAGTTGGAATTACATCAAGGATTAGCTCTGATCCCTTTCTTATTTGCAATGGTGATGGACAGGCTGACAGACGGGATCAGAGAGGAGTCCCCATGGACTATGATGTTTGCAGATGACATTGTGATCTGTAGTGAGAGTAGGAACCAGATTGAGGAGACCCTGGAGAGGTGGAGATATGCTCTAGAAAGGAGAGGAATGAAGGTCACCAGGACTAAAACATAATATATGTGTGTGAATGAGAGGGAGGATAGAGGAATGGTGAGAATGCAGGGAGTAGCACTGGCAAAGGTGGATGAGTTTAAGTACTTGGGATCAACAGTTCAGAGTAATGGTGAGTGTGGAAGAGAGATGAAGAGGAGAGTACAGGCAGGGTGGAATGGGTAGAGATGAGTGTCAGGAGTGATTTGTGACAGATGGGTACCAGTAAGAGTGAAAGAGAAGGTCTACAAGAGGGTAGTGAGACCAGCTATGTTGTATGGGTTGCAGATGGTGGTACTGACAAAAAGGCAGGAGTCAGAGCTGGAAGTGACAGAGTTAAAGATGTTAAGATTTCCACTGGGTGTGACAAGGATGGACAGGATTAGGAATCAGTATATTAGAGAGTCAGCTCAGGTTGGACGGTTTGGAGACAAAGTCAGACAGGCGAGACTGAATTGGCTTGGACATGTGCTGAGGAGGGATGCTGGGTATATTGGGAAAAGGATGCTAAGGATGGAGCTGCCAGGTAAGAGGAAAAGAGGAAAGCCTAAGATAAGGTTTATGGATGTGATGAGAGAGGACATGCAGGTGGTTGGTGTGACAGAGCAAGATGCAGAGGACAGGAAGAAATGGAAACAGATGATCTGCTGTGGCGACCCCTAACAGGAACAGCTGAAAGAGAAAAAGAAGAGATGCTATTATACCATGAAACTTGAATCAGTCCTCTTACATAACAATAAACAAGACATCAAAAAATGTCAGCTCACACACCTCTCCTCTTACACAACATAAAGTCAAGACACACAAACCCACATACAAGGAGGTACTCACCAAGAGCTTACTAAAACACAACAGTCCCCCAAATGCAGATAACCATCAATGGTACATGAACAGAACCCACCAGTATACATAACACATATAACAGTGTCTCAGCAATCAAGCCCCTAAGGCAAAACACTTCAAAACCAAATTTCCTAGTCATAGGTGACTCAATAGTGGGACACACAGATGTCACTCTCACCAGGCTGGACAAGAAGGTGGTCACAGTCAGCGGCCTGTTGGGTGCTAGGATCCACCAAGTCACTCACTCACTCAAGTCACTCAGCAGCAATTACCTTTATGACTGTCACAGTACATGTTGGAGTGAATGACTTGAGATGCACCTCTCTGGACTATATGAAGACAGACAAGATAGAGCTCTCAGATTGTGTGTGCCAGGTAGGTATGTCCCTAGCCCTAAGCAGCATTATACCTTCACCTAGGATGATACCACAGCACAGATAAAAATTGACTGATTTTAACAATTGGCTTAGCTTCCGGTATCACTCCAAGGGGATCCAGCATCTGTCAACCTGGGAAGACATGTTAACAGACCTCAATGCTTCGCCAGAGATAGCCTTCACCTGTCTCCGCAAGGCTTTAGGATACTGGCAGAGATGTTTGCCTCCCCCATACAGCTTTTTTTAGGCTATGTCAAAACAACAAAACTTCCAACATAGAAAAATACTTTAGAGACAAACTCAAGGTCATGCTGCTTAATGCTAGGAGCCTAAATAGTAAGCTGTATGCCATGAAAGCACTCCTCACCATTGAAGATATTGACATCTGTGCAGTCACTGAGACTTGGTTCAAGGCTACAGAGAGTACCCCAGGTGGCAGGGCTACATTGGCTTCTACACCTTCAGACCCCAAAACAACCATGAAAGAAACAAAGGAGAAGGTGAATCCATTTTCATTAAATACAGATACAAATTCAGATGTTGAAACAGTATGACTTTTCTCAAGCTACTCCAGGTCCAAATAACTATAGGCAAAAAACCCTACCAAAACATAACTAGTTACAGGTACCCCCCCCCCATGAACTAAGCTAAACACAGTGCCTACCTGGACTTGCTTGAATCGCTCAGTATACAGACAAACAGGTTGGTCATGGGAGACTTCAACTACCCATCCATCGACTGGGCGGCTTACAGAAGCACAAACATGACCGCACTGACATTCCTGGAGTTTAACTCAAATTCACTGGAACAGTTAATCTGCACTCCAACATGAAGCTCAAATTTCCCAGACCAGTACTTGCCAACATCGGGGGGGGGGGGGCTACTGCACTACCCCCAGTGTGCTTCCCTCCCTAGTCAAGTCAGACCATAAATCTGTCTTGTTTGAAGTAAAGATCAGACACCTCCACAACAGCAAAAAAAAAAAAAAAAAAAAAAAAAAAAATTTCTCCAAAGCAAACTATCACCTCTTAAGCGATGGTATACATGGTTTCAAATCACCTGCTAACACAGGTAATGATGACTCCTATGCGGAGAAGTACACAAACACCCTATATAGCCACTTAAGCAAATGTACTAACTCGGCAGTACCTGGACAGGACTACAACAGGGTCCTCTCGGAAAAACAAGCCATCATGGTGGACTGCAAGTACAAATAAAAGGCCGCAGAAATACCTCCCAAAGAGGATTACCGGCATCAAACAGATGCCTTATGCAGACAGTCAAAAAAAATCCAGCTTTACTCTGTCGCATATTGCCTACTCAGAGGAGATCTCTGCCTAACATACAAGCTATGTCAAAACCAGAGCTGTTGGACATGCTCCACTTAAAGAAATCCCAATCCCTCTGAGCTACATGCTCTAGGGACCTAAACCTTGTCACCACAATAAACAGGACATGTTGAAGGGATAGATTCCTGTCCCAGAGACTTCCCATACTCTGGAACAAACTACCTATCTATATCAAACAAAGCTCCTCGTTAGCACTCCAAGAAAAATCTTGATGATTGGATGGGAGATAGGAAATTCACCCCGGGGATCACTTCTGTGTGTCTGCTTGACAGGGGAACAGGAAAATAATTTTCTTGGGTGGCAAAAGCCAGGGTACCATTTGGCTAGGCTTATATAGGCCCTAGGGCCAATAGCCTTAGTACCTACCTATGTACCTATAACAATATAAAGAAACTGATCGCTAAGACCAAGGAGAAGCATACTCAGCAAAGGAAGACTACCTTACACAGACTAAACAAGCAAATCAGAAACCTTGTAAAGTCCTCTAAAGCAAGTTATGAGACTAGACTGGAATCCCTAGCTGAAGAGAATCATAAGGCATTCTTTAGCTATGTCCGAAACCTCAAAGGGAATACCCAGTTGTGTGCTGAACTTATTGTGGATGGTGCCGCTCACATGGAACCTGCAGAAATTGCCAACCTGCTGGCTGACAAATTTGCAGACAATTTCACCCCCCTGTCCTCACCAGACATATCCCACAGCATTCCTGACACCTGTTCTCTACTGTTTATTTCCAAAGAGCAGGTCATTCAAATACTCTCCAAGGCCAAACATATGGCCTCTATGGGACAATATAACATCCCAGGCTACATACTAAATCTAAAACAAGAGCTAGTGGAACCACTTAGCTTTCCTTTAACCACAGCCTGAGCATGGTTTTATGCTGTAGGAGTGTAGAACAGCAACAGTAATCTCTTTGCAGAAAGGGGTCCATCAACTGATCCTGGGAACTAAAGACTGATTAGCCTAACCAGCCTTATCTGCAAGGCCATGGAAAGAATCATCATGGACCTTATCAACCTGGACATAGGCAACCTTTAAACTCTTGACCCAACCCAGTTTGGTTTCAAGAGTAGATCTTGCTTATTAAACCTAGCGAACTTCTCTGAGAAAGTCACCAAAGCCCTGGATGAGGGTAAAGTAGTACACACTGCCTATCTTCATTTAGCAAAGTGTTCTGACACAATTCACCACTCAGGGATCACTGAGAAACTCTCCCAGCTGGGTATCAATCCATTTGTCACTAGATGGGTAGCAAACTGGCTCACACATAGAACACAGACTGTTAAAGTTGGGGAATCTACCTCCACCAGTAGACCAGTTAACAGTGGTGTACCACAAGGATTTGTATTGGGCCCTCTACTGTTTGGAATTTACTTTTCTGAAGTCCAGTCAAAAGTTGCTGGCCTGTAGTTTACTACGTTTGCAGACAACTAAACTGGGCGCAATCACAGAGTCCCCCAATGACATCAACAAATTACAGAAGGGACTGACACAGAAACAACTGGTGTCAGGGCCATGGACTGAAACCAAGTACAAAAAAATGCCTCATTATCCCTTTGGCAGAGATGTAAGCCCCTGCTAGTTACAATACAGACAGCACCCCTCTCAGTTCAAACACAGTGGTGTGTGACTTGGGAACGCAGGTTGATTGTAATCTAAACTTCAATCACCATGTGTCCACAGTAGTAAGAAAAGCCTTCTACAATGCCCATCTCATAAATAAGGGCATTGTATCCAAGACCAGTGAGGTCATTACTCCACTGTACTTGGGCCTTATCAGCCACTGATCTAGTACAGTGTGTGTGTGTGTGTGTGTGTGTGTGTGTGTGTGTGTGTGTGTGTGTGTGTGTGTGTGTCTGTAATTAAACCAGTGCTTGCTTTAATGAAATTTGATAGTCTGTTTCATGCATCAGCTGCTCTCTCTCAGACCCAATGAGTGCACTTCTCATTCCTGAAGAATCTTCTGCATAGATTGTCTGGTGATTCTCCCTACTGCTCTTCATAACCCCAAACATTCACAAAGGTAATTGTCTCTAAATGCCCTGTATAGCTGAACAAGATTACCTCTTAAATATCTATATGAAACACTGTACAAGTTCAGATATTTTAGACTTTCATAACAACAAATTCTCAAATCCATATATCTTGTTCTTAAGGAAATGTATCCTCCGACACTGTATGCCTAGATCCTGATGTTAAGCATTTTTTTTTAAATTTTTTTGCACTCCAACAATTTCTCTTTCAAAACTTTTCCACGTTTTTTCTGCAGTTTTTCCACTGAATGCATCACACCAATTAGTTTTACACAGTGATTGCTTTGCTTCCATACAATCTGTAATTAATTTGTGTATTGGTTATATTTCAGTTTGGCAGAATTATCTACCAACAATTTAACTTTCATAACCCTATGATCACTGCACATCAACAGTGGTAACACTTGACATGAAGTAATAGAAATTTCTTTAGGAACACAATGTCTAATATGTTCCGTTGCCTGGTAAGTTTTTTGCAATCTGAAGCAATTGCATTTCCTGAACATATGCTGTGAATAATTTCCTTACTAATGTTATTGAATCAATATTATTCCAGTCTGTTTCTGGTAAATTTAAGTACCCAGCCTCTATTATTCTTCTCTCCTGTGTTTCTGCTGCCTGTCAGATGCCAGGATCCATCAGCTCACACATGCACTCAAGTCTCTCAACAATAAGTACCGTTATGACTCTATCAAAGTCCACGTTGGAGCGAATTACTTGAAATGTACCTCCCTGGACTATATAAAGAGAGACATGACTGAGCTCTCAGATTGTGTGTCCAGGCAGGTATGTCCCTAGCCCTAAGCATCATCATACCTTCACCCAGGATGATGCCCCAATGTAAACAAAAAATGATTGACTTCAACAGTTGGCTTAGCTTCTGCTGTCAATCCAGGGGGATCCAGTATCCATCAGCCTAGGAAAATATGGACTTGTCACCTCTTGGCTTTCAGTTACTAGCAAAGGTACTTGCCTCCCCCATAGTGCCTTTTTTAAGCAAAGTCATAACAAAATTCCCAACATAAAAAATTCACTGGAGACATACTCAAGGTTATGCTGCTTAATGCTAGACTTCTAAATTGGAAACTGCACTCACTGGAAGCACTCCTTACCTTGGAAGATGCCAATGTCTGTGCAGTCAGAGAGACATGGTTCAAGGCCGCAGACAGCACCCCGGCCATGAAAGGCTACAATGTCTTCCACACGTTCAGACCTCAAAACGAGTATGAAAGAACCAAAGGCTGAGGTGCATCCATTTTCATTAAAGAAAAATACACCTCAAGACTGGTCAAACAGTATGACTCCCTAAAGTTACTCTAAGTCCCACTAACTATAAGTAAACCCCCCCTTCCATATCATCATTAGCTGTAGGTCCTCCACCATGAACCACGAGAAAGTACAGTTGTGTACACTTACCATAAATGTAGATGTTCGAGTGTATTCACTGTTGCAGTCATCACATTTGGGTTATCCTGCCAGGGGTAACCCTCAGTCAGCCAGAATACCAGAGGTGTAGAATTTCTGCGTGAGTTGCTTTGCTGTCGCTCCAGGACTGACATCAGGTCGTTAGTGGTATAAAAACAGGAAGCCGATGCTGTTACATTAGTTTTTCTTGCCCTGTCAGGAGCCCTCAGTAGGGAGCTAGGGTATGGTGGAGGGACACCACCAGTAGAAAGTAAATACCAAACTTTCCTTGTAAGGAGAGAGAGAGAGAGAGAGACAAGGGGGATGGAAAGAGGGAAACCAGGACTGTAACAGTGAATACACTTGAACATCTACATTTATGGTAAGTGTACACAACTGAACTATGTTCTTTATGTTTCACTGTTGCAGTCATCACATTTGGATTAATTCCCAAAGCTGAAGAAAAGGGTGGAGGCAGTCAAGAAGACTGGGGGGCTGGCTAGGATGCCCTGCAAGACTGTGGTGGCAAAGCCTACCCTGGATTTGAAGATAGGCAGGTGGTAATGCTCAGTGAAGGTATGAACAGATGTCCATGTTGCAGCCTCCAAGATGTCCCTGGTGGGGACGCCTCTGAGAAAAGCTGCAGAGGTGGAGGTTGCTCTTGTGGAATGTGTCCTGACCCACTTTGGGGGTGGTTTCCCATGTTGTTTGTAGCAGAAATGGATGCAGTGTGCTATCCATTTGGAGATTGCTTGTTTGGATATGGCCTTTCCCTCTGCTCCTGCAGCGAAGCTGACTAGCAATCGATCAGTTCTTCTAAATGATTTAGTCCTGTCCAGGTAGAATCTGAGTTGTCTGTGCACATCTAGAGAGTGCAGAATCCTTTCCCCATTGTTTTGTGGGTTAGGGAAAAGGGTGGGCAAATGAATGGATTGGCTGAGAGCCACACTGGACAGAGCCACACTGGACACCACTTTAGACATGAAGGATGGGTTAGTCCTGAGGGTGACCCTGTCAGCATGGAAAACATTGAAGGCCTCCACAGCCATAAGTGCTTGTAGCTCTGATAATCTTCTAGCTATAGTGATGACCAGAACAAAGGCTGTTTTTCAATAGAGAATTTTAACTCTGCTGAAGCTGCAGGTTCAAAAGAGGAGCAGGGTGAGCTTTTCCAACACAAAGTTAAGGTCCCAGGTTGGGGTAGGAGCTCTTCTGGGTGGCCTTAAGTTGTTAGCCCCTCTTAGGAACTGTTTGATGAGAGGGTGTGAGAATAGCAGTGGCTCTGTGCTGAAATGAGCATAGGTGGCTGAGGCATGAATTTTAATAGAAGAGAAGGATAGACCCGTGTGTAATAGGTCTGCCAGGTAATCCAGGATGAGAGGTAGGGAGGGCTGTGCCATTCCGGCTCCCTTAGCCTGGATCCAGGTGCAAAACCTTTTCCACTTGTCAGCATAGGATTTTCTAGTGCTGGGGCATCTGGCCTCACATATAACATCTATAATTTGTTTGCTTAGACTGGCAGCTTGAGGAGAGGTTAGGGAATAATCCAGGTTGCCAGGTTGAGGTCTGCAACTGGGGATGCATGAATTCTCCATTCCTCTGGGTCAGGAGTGTTGGGATCTGAGGTAGGTGTCATGGTGGCAGGGGTGACAGGCTGCAGAGCAGTGGGTACCAGTGCTGGTGTGGCCAGTCTGTGGCAATCAGGATTGCCCTAGGTTTTTCCTCCCTTATTTTGAGCAGTACCCTTGAAATGAGTGGTAGAGGGGGAAATGCATAGACCGACAAGGTTTACCCACTAGAAAGATAGAGCATCCACTTTCCATGCCTTGCTGTGATGTTCCCCAGTGAAGAATTTGCTGAGCTGATGACTGGAGTGGGACGCAAAGAGGTCTACTTTCGGGGTGCCCCATTTCTGGGTTACAAGGGTGAAGGTTCTGAGGTCTAGCTGCCACTCGTGTGGATCTAGCAGGTTTCTGCTCAAGTTGTCTGCCAGTGAGTTTAGAGATCCTGGCAGGAATTGTGCTAACAGGTGTAGTTTCATGGCTGAAGCCATGTGCCATGGTGAGCCTGCAGAGAAAATAAGAGTGAGTCCCTCCCTGCTTGCTGAAATACCACATCACTGTGGTGTTGTCTGTTTTGATCAGTAGAGGCCCCAGGAAGAGTTGGGGTCTGAAAGCTGCCAGTGCATGCTGCCAGTGCATGCTGAACAGCTAACATCTCTTTTAGGTTGATGCACAGATGTATTTGATTTGGATTCCATTGGCCCTGAATGCACCTGCCATCCAGGTGAGCACCCCAGGTATAGTCTGATGCATCTGTGGTGAGGGTCTGGGCGGTGTGGGGTTGTGAGAAGGGAAGTCCCTTGTTGTGGTTGCATGCTGCTGCCCACCAAAGAAAATCTTTCCTTAGACAAGGTATCATTGGTGTAAGAGTTTCCAGGTCTTGAGAGGGCTGACACCAAAGGCTTTTAGGTACCGTTGTAGTTTCCTCATATGCAGTCTGGCATATGGAATGAGTAGAATATAAGAGGCCATGAACCCTAGAGCTTGCAGGATTTTCCTTGCGGATAACTGGGTTCTGGTGGCTAGTTGAGAGAAGTAGCCAGTCATGTAGACTTGTTTTTCTGGAGTAAGGAATGCCATCTGGGATGCTGTGTCCAGGTTTGCTCCCAGGAATAAAATGTTTTGTGTGGGGACTAGTTTTGATTTCTTTTCATTGATAGTATACCCCAGGGAGGTCAGTAGGTCCTTTACAAAGGTCAGGTGCTGAAGCAGCTTTTCCTGACTGTCTGCCTGAATCAGGCAGTCATCTAAGTATGGGTAAATTTGAATATTTCTTTGTCTGCAAAAAGCAATGGAGGGAGCCAGACATTTTGTGAAAACTCTGGGATCAGTAGATTAGCCAAAGGGAAGCGCAGAGAACTGAAAGTGCATAGATCCTGCCCTGAAACGAAGGTATTTCCTGCACAATTCCCTGATAGGTAGGCCTCTTTTAGGTCTAGGGTGGCTAACCGAGCATCCTTGGGAAGCATAGATAGAAGCTGCTGGAGGGTGAGCATTTTGAATTTTGGTATCACCAGAAAGGTGTTTAGAATGGATAAATTGAGGATGGGATGCCATATGTCCTCTTTTCTGGGTACCAGGAAGAGTCTGGAATAGAAACCTTGGCCTATCTGTTCTGCAGGAATATGCTCTATGGCCCTCATATAGAGCAGGGAAAGGACTTGCTTTCTGGCCTCTGCCCACTGGTTTGGAGGAAGTTCTGGCAATCCTTTTGGGATTGGCAGTGTGTGGAAATAAAATCTGTATCCCTGGGACACTATGTTGAGGACCTAGTGGTCATTGGTAATGGTGGCCCAGTTGCCTGCGTTTAAAGAGAGTTTTCCTCCTAGGGGCACAAGCAGGTGGGCAGAGAGAGGGGGTGGAAGTATAAAGTCACTGAGTTCTTACCATAAGGGGGTGGCTTTGCACTCAGTGTTTTTGAAGAGGAGGGACTCCACTGCCTAGATCTCTGCATTCCCTGGGGCTGCTGTCTGGGGGGGGGGTTCTTCCCCTGGGTCTTGGCTGAGCTGGCCTGGAGGGGGCAGGAAAGGACCAGTGCTTGGAGGGGCAATGCCTACTGAACCTCGGAGGCTGGAGCTATAAGAAGTCCTTAACTGTTTGCATAGATTTAGCTTTTTCTTCCATCTTTTTTAAAATCTCTTCTGCCTTGGTGCCAAATAAGTTGTCTTTGTTCAAGGGTGTGTCCAATAATTTGGATATGACATGGTCTGGCAACGTCTGTTCCTTGAGCCAAGCATGCCTTCTAATGACAGAACTGGTGACTGCTGCCCTGCAAGATGCTTCTAGGACATCAAAACCACATTGCAAGGTTTGCTTAGTTACCTGACTTGCAGAATGCATTAACTCTTGTAACTCTATTTTCTGCACAAGCAGGAAAAGAAGATATTTTTTCTTTGAGGAGTTCCATGGTATATTGCTGATATTTCAGCATGTGGAACAGACAATCTCTAATAGCAAGAGTAGCAAAGGTGTATACTTTTTACCCCATCTGTCTAATGCTCGGGAATCCCTAGTTGAGGGGGTGGGATTCTTAGCTGAGGTTGCTTGGTTTCCTTTAGGTGCTTGAAAGATTACCTCGGGGTCAGCAGTAGGATTTTTGAAAAGGAATTTGAGAGAGTCAAGGACTTTAATACCTGTCAGGTTTCCTGGGAGCAGGAGGGAGGGTGTCAGGAGTCAGACTGGATTCCATAAAAACATCATCCACAACATCCAGGACAGAAGCAATGGTCAGAGGTCTGTGCTATGGTAGATCTAAGAATTCCCCGAGTCTCTTTTTAGACTGAGGATAGTCATGACATTCCCACTGGAAATACTCCCTTAAAGTATGTAAGGTTTCCCCAAGGGAAAAGTCCTTAGGTGGAGAGGCTGAAGGGATGGATTCCTATTCTCATAAGCAGAGAGGGGTTGCATATCTTCATATTCAGATGATTCAGAGTCATTGGACTCCTGTTCAGATAAAACTACTGGGGACAAGTCTCTTTTTCTTTTGGAAGGGATAGCTTGGCTTCTCCTAATAAGCATTATAAGGTCTTTCGCCATTTTAAGCATTTGAGACTGAGGCAAGGACGCAGGTGACCTTGGGTCATCATTTTTTTGGGTGTGGTTTGTACCCTGGGCCTTAGAAACTTGGTTGTGTTCAAAAAAACTGAAGACGCGAAAGAAGTCGTCGGTCTGTGTCGAGTATCGGTAGTGCAAAGTACTTCCTCGGAAGCCGGTGCCTGCTCAGCAGCTCCAGACTCATCCAAGGTAGAGAATTAACTCATATGTCACTAGATGGGCAGCCAACTGGCTCACTGACAGAACCCAGTCAAAGTTGGGGATTTCACCTCTACCAGCATACCAGTTACTGGTGGGGTACTACAAGGATCTGTGCTGGGCCCCCTACTGTCTGGAATCTATTTCTCAGAGGTACAGGCAAAAATAGATGGCCTATGGTTTATCAAGTTCACCAATGACTGCAAAATGGGTGCAATCGTTGAATCCCCCAACAATGCTGACGTACTACAAAAAGGGCTTGTACAGACAAATGATTGATGCCAAAGCCACAGACTTAACCTAAATGCAAAAAAATGCAGTATCATCCCTTTCAGCAAAGGAGAAGTCCCTGCAAATTACAACATTAGCACAAACCCTGTGGTGAGAGATTTGGAAACACAGGTTGATAGCATAACTTCAATCACCATGTGTCCACAGTGGTAAGGAAGGCCTTCTACATTGCACATCTCATAAGTAAGGGCATCGCATCCAGAGCTAAAGATGTTATAACTCCCCTGTACTCATCCCTCATCAGACCACTAATAGAGTACAATCCTCCCATCTATATGTATCTCACCAAACACCTGCAGTAACTGGAGAGACCACAAAGGTTTCTCACCAAGAAAATTCAGGGTCTTCAATGCATGACCTATATGGCTGACTGAAGGCCCTGTCACTGTACTCTGTATCTTACAGATTGCTGAGAGGCAACTTGTGCCTTGCATACAGAGCAGTCGCGGACCCTGCCCTAATGGAAATGTTGCACATCAGCAAGTCCAATGGGAAAAGATTCAGTTACTCTAGGGATCTTAACCTACCCTGCAACATTAACAGAAGATGCTGGAGAGACAGATATGTCTCCCAGAGACTGCCAGTCCTCTGGAACGTACTCCCAATTCACATAAAACAGAGCTCCTCAATTACCCTATTGAAGCATAACTTACCCAACTGGCTGGAAGACTGTAAATTTATCCCGGGGGTATTGCCTATGTCCCTCTTGGATAAGGGTAGTCGGTGCTGATCACAGACTCACGCTGCAAATATAAACCAAAAGGCCCTAGGGTCAAATACCCTAGTAACCTCCTATGAACCTATATATGAATTCTTCGAGGTCATCAGCACTTGAACTTGGTGGTCTATACACTCCAGCAATTGTTATATGCTTCAGAGTTGTCTTTATTGTCAGTTAGGCAATTTATAGTATTGATGCTATCATTGAACATGTAATAATCTCAGGCCTCATAATTATCTTTAATCCCTATCCTAACAGTGCCACCTGATTTTTGTAGGAATGTCTGTTACAGTAAAAACATTTATACCTTAAGAGAACTGGTTTCCAGTCATTGTTCTTTAACCATTTTTCATAAACAATAACATCAATCTTGTGGTAATGTAGCCAATTTTCCAATTAAAAAAAAAAACATTTCTAATGCTCCTAGCTGTGAACTGTTAAATTTCTGAAATGGCAAAAATCCTGCCTTCTGTTTGTCAAACACTGCAAAATATCTGCTGCAAAAACTCTCTTCCCTGATCTTGACAAATGCATGCATCTTGTCTGAACACGTGGCCATAATTAGGCTTGGATACTCTACACGTTTCCTTTTTTTTTTTTTTTTAAAAACAATTTTTTTTCCATGAAGGTGGTTGTTGTTGTTTGCCTTTCGGCTTTTTCCCGGTAAGGGGGTGCCACAGTGGAACTCCGGTCTGCTAATGATTGGCAGTAGATTTTTTTACGAAATGCCGAGGTGCCAGCTCGACGCCCAACCTTCAACGAAGGCATGCCCATTTACGCATGCATGTCTTTTGAACGCTACCCAACCTCAGGGAGGACATGCAGACACCACACAGAAGGCACTCCCAAGCCAAGCCGAGAATTGAACGGGAGAACCTCTTGCTGTGAGGTAACAACGCTACCGCCGTACCACCGCGTCATAAATCTTTTCATTCACAGTGACCTGACTCGCCTTTGTATATGTGATTTGTAAAAAAAAAAAAAAAAATACATCTTAACACGTACAAGATACGCTATTTACGACGGCTGTAAGTTCCCTACTAAAGGTCAGAGAGTCCTTGGTGATGAGATCCTTTGTAAAGACGTGAATAAAAACAGATCCATACTTCATTAAAATAAAGTATTTTATGGCTTATCTCACATCCTATATTTTTGTTTCTGGACAGCACACAATATTTGATGTTCTTAAACCCGAAAGATCTCCTTGGCAAAGTACACATAACAAATACCTTCAGCAGCCCTGAATGCACAACACATATAGCCACATCTCATGGAGCCCTCTACTTCAAAGCCTGTAAGACAAACCAGTACACAATCCAACATTCTCCTCACTGGAGACTACATTGTGAGACACACTGATATCCCTTTCATTAGGCTGAGAAAGGAGAAAGTCATGGTCAGTTGCTTATCAGGGGTCAGGATCCACCATATTACGCAGACACTCAGATCAATGGACCACAAGTACCAATATGACTCAGTCACAGTTCTATGTGGGTATAAATTCACCTAATATGTACCTCCTTAGACCATATGAAGAGAGAAGTCATGAAACTTTCAGAATGCATAGCATTGAGCAGCATTTTACTTTCTCCAAGGATGATGTAACAAAAGGAACAGAATATGACTGACTTAACTCATTCACTCCAATGGAGCTCAGGACGTTTCCAGTGCAACTTCCAAAGGGCGGAGCCTAAGCCTTTTGACAGAATCAAATGATGTCCTCTCATTTCAAATAGATGTTCATATCTCTGGAACCACAGGGGTTATGAAAGAAGTATAAATGACAAATTCTTCATCACAAACTATTTTTATAGTAGTAGTATTCTTTAGGTTCTAGGTCTTAAGATGAATTTTATAAGTCACAGTAAACACAGCAACTATTACATTAGTAATATTTTTATAAACAACTTACAATATCTCAGCAACAACTCAAGTTACACACACAGAGTTCACAGCATTTTATTTGTCTAGCTAAGAGCTTTCATATGAGGCCAAGGAGTTCTCTCCTTGTTACTTGGTTGTTGAGATATTTAGAAAAATGTGAAAATTATATCTATATTAATTATCATAAAAATAGTTAATATCTATTTACCGTATTTCCCCGAAAATAAGACCGGGTCTTATACTCTTTCCCCCGTCGAAATACACATTAGGGCTTATTATCAGGGGATGCCTTATTTACCACCCCCCCCCCCCGAGTACAACAATCTACATTTATTCATGTACAAAAATCGAAATTTATTCATGTATACAAATTGACATTTATTTGGTACTTTTCTGTTATTGGGCAAGAGTTCTAAGTAACGAGTTAACAGTTGTGTGAGAATTCTACTTAAACAGTGCAACAAACATTTCAACTTCAGAATATTTACACCTTGGCTTTCACAGTGCAATATTTCATGCTTAACAGAAAGTGCAGAAAAATCTCAATACATGTGTATTAGAGGAGGGGAATAAAACTGAAAGCAGAAGCAATCCATTATGTTGCCCTGATAATGGAAAAGTTATTCAAATACAGTCATGTCATCTTCTTCTGGAACATTGTCTTAAGTCTCCAACCCCCGAATTCCGGCCTGAATTTCTTGCGACTCCATTTCCTGTGGAACCATTGGCCCCAATCTGTCATGCCTAGCAACACAGCTCTCCTTAAATGAGCACTGCTTGTCCAAGTAGCCTGCTCGTAGTACATTGGCAATTCAGCTGTCAGTGATTTTATCCTATGAATGTTTCACCCAAGTCACGACCTCTTGCAGGCTAGGCTTCACAAAGTTTCCATGCTGATTTCTCTCCATTCTATTTTCAACGTAGTCATTGAGTTCCATGCGCAAATGGTCCTTGACTGGCTTGTTTATTGCAATATCATGAGTCTGGAGATAGGCAGTCATTCCTGCAGGAATCATTATTTGATCTATTCTTCTTCGTGCAAGGAATTTCTTCATGTCTTTAACGTGGTGAGTACTGGCTGAATCCCAGGCTAGCAGACCTCTTTCGCCACCTCGCAAAACAAGTGGCAGCATTACATCAACCCACTTCCTTATAACTACTTGTGTGCACCAGGCTTTTTCGGTTTCAAGAATGTAAATGCCTGAAACACGTTCAATCTTATCTTTCTTGCCCTTACTAATGATTAGAGGTGGGGTTTTCTTTCCATCTAGACCAGGGGTGTCCAACCTTTTGGCTTGCTGGGGGCCACATTGAGTGAACAGAAATGGTCTTGGGGCCGCATATAAAATATATCATATAGTTAACACTCTCGTTGCTCCGGAAGACCAAAGTCGACCTCCTGGCTGTACTGTAGGTGCATTTGAACAATGAATAAATGTAATAAATGCCTAATATTTGCATTAAAATTCTAATTCTTATTGTAATTCTCTAATCTAACAGTTAACTCTAACATCTTAGTTAATATATCTATCTGTCTATATATATATATATATATATATATATATATATATATATATATATATATATATATATATATATATATATTTTTTTTTAAACAAATAAACAGATATTCACTACAGCACTTGCATTTCTCACTGGGAAAACCTTTGCTGCAGTCCAACTATGTAAAATGTCAACATCAGCAGCAGTCCTACAATACTATAATCCACAAAAATAACCCAACAAATTTGCAATAAAGTAAAGAATTCACATTACTGACTTAATAAAACAATTCTGAATAAGCTACAAGAGGGTCTCACCCAAACAAATAACTGGTGCCAGAAATATGGCCTCAAGCTAAATGCCAAAAAATGCATCATCATCCCCTTTGAGGAGAGTGATGTCTCCACAAATTATCACATTAATAACAATGTTGTAAGCAGGCAATAAGTCATATGGTACTTGGGCACCCAGATTGATAGAAACCTGACTTTTGACCACCACGTTGGCTCCATTGTAAGGAAAGCTTTTTACATGGCCCACTTCATTAGTAATGGTATCTCATCCAGGGACAAGGAGGTCATAACATCCCTGTATTCTTCCTTTACAAGAGCCATTATTGAGTGCAATGCCCCTTTTGGCATGTGCCTCAGCAAAACACCCTGCCAAAAGAAAGACTACAACCATTTCTGACAAAAAAGGTCAAAGGACTAAGTTCACTTAGTTATGCAAACAGACTAAAAAGCTTCTTGCTTTCCTCTGTCTCTCACTGGCCCCTATAAATTTCATCATTGGCTTGCTTTCCAGGCTAAGAAAGATCCTGCCTTAAGAGACTTCCTCTATCTCAGAAATACTGGTTATACTTAAAACGCTCACTACAAAGACCACAGCCTTCAATGCAACATAAACAAGCCACTTTTTATGGACAGGTTCTTGACACAAAAACCTTCAACTTCTGTAAAAAGCTCCTCTCATTATCAAACAATGTAGTTGAGCAACACGATGACTGGATGGATAGCCATAAATGTAGTCCTTGGGTAAGTAGCATAGCCTTCATCAAACCAGATGGAAAATCCACATACTAACCTTTCCCAGCTGGATGGCTAAGATCTAATATTGGTTACTCAAGTCTAGTTGCCCAAGAAGAGGGGCATGTTTAACTAAGAATTCCATTTGCAAAATTATATTCAGTATACATATTAAATCTCTCTCTCTCTTACACACACACACACAAAAAAAAAGCCCCTACTTGTAAAATAGGCAACCTCAGTAATCACATGACACCCACTCACTGAATGAAATTGTCTGGATCATAACAGAGATGGATTCACCCATGTAATTTCCCACTACCAAAAGGACCATCAATAAATCAACAAACAACTGCTCGGCAAAAAGTAAATCAATAAGAAAACCATAAACTATAATGCTACATACTGGTGTAAACATATAACTTGTGTCAATCCCCAGGTTAATCCATACCAAAAGATTGTTTCAGAGCTTCAGCTATGTACAAACAGCTTTCTCCTAAAAACTTTACTCACTGATATTTGCCTTGTTGTAATTATAACTGTAAAACGAAAACGTTTTTAAGTTTATTCTGTACCTCAATGATTCTCACTGTTACGAGATGTAATCTCTGCCATATTGTGTGAGTACTACATCCATAATTTGCTGTCTCTCTCTCTCATGTATTGTATTATATTGTTTTGTGTTATTTTTGGAGCTTTTCTCCCCGAGCCTCCCCTGAAAATGGACCTGTGTCCAGTCGGACTTTCCCGGTAAACAAATGTAAAATAAAATAAAATAAATAAAAATAAACTTACCTCCAATCTAAAGCCATTTGACATTCAGACATTTTAATTTGTGCAGAAGTTACTCACAGACTGACAGTTTACTGAGCTGTAATGCTGACCTTCACTTTTGAAAAAAACAAATTCCCAGGCTTTGTCAATAGCTCAAAGTGTAGAGAGGATTATTTATTTATTATATATTTATTTATTTTTGGAAAACATCTTTAAAACTGCTAAATTGATTACACACCCAGAAACACAGAAAAGTTAGTGTGGTAAACCACAGACTACTGCAAGAAATCAAAGTCACATTAGCACTCTATGCTTATGTCCGAACAGATGAATCATACCTGTCAATTCCAAAAGAAGTAAAGTAGCTTAATAAGAAGGTTATTTGCAAGGTTACATGGCAGTTTATATTGGAAATAAGCAGAGATATTAAAAAGGCTCTGTTTTTCATAATTATGCTGAAAAGTCTTCCAAGGTAAATACAACTTCTGATTTAGTATGGAACGATACCTCTCAACCTTAGAGCAAGAAATCTGGACAAAGCTAAAAATAAAAGTGGGACACAGGCCCAAAAATAGTTATGCATCACGGACACCGTTGAAACAACTGTAGCTGCAAACATTATACATCACTTATAATCTTTCTATCCCATTATTGTCAGTTAAACATTATATGGCTCATTCAGTCCTGCCTTCTTTTGCATCAAAGAAAACATTATTTTAAATGACAAATGCATGAAAAATAATAAATAAAACACATTGCATCAACATCCTGCAACTTCCTAACTGCAAGCAACCACAGAGCTTTCACTGAAACTAGGGCTGCTTGTTTCCCCAGAATGACCGCTCTCCCTAATTAAGTCTAATGGTATACAATCTACCAGTATCTGGACTACCTGAAATAAATTAAATTATGGCCTGTAAATTGAAAGTACACTTTGTTTAATTAAACTATATTTCTAAGCCCACTTACTATATTTTTTCAGTAACATCCCAATATCCATTTCCAGGTCACTACAAGACATTGGCAGTGGTAGACTTGGCATCCTTCAGAACCCCACAGGCCCACACTAATACATTGTCCATTAAATGTAAATATCCATCCACTGTAAATGGCAAGATGCTATGTCTTAAAAAAGCTACTTCTGGCATTAGCACCCAAGTATTAGGTTTTGAAACAAAGAAACATATTCTCCACAGTCCGTACATCTCTGTCTTTAATAATCATCTACTGTTACAGCACTCCCAACACATAACCGCACACATAACACACTAAAATCCCCAACATTTAAAAAATGACATTGTGCCCACTTGATTTGCCAGTATTGATGACCCGCCAAAGCTATGCTTACTGTTGTCCAATCTACCACTGCTTAGAACCCACCAATGAAAAAACAGTACTAGGTGCTTTTTTGTTTGTCTGAAAAAACAATACAACTTTATATGCTACAGTCCCACATAGTCAGTCCACTACTGACCCATTAACCCTAGGCTGCTGTCTCATTCTTACTCCCTGGAACTGCATTATCTTGGATGACTACTTTTATTTCCTAAGCAAAAGAACAAATTGGAAGATGAGGCAAAAATTCAGACATTCTTTGAAAATCCATACAGTTAAGAGGTATGAGTTCATATTCAATACAACAGTCTCCCTGTCAGGAAAGCCGCAATTTAATGAAAGTGTACTCTTAATGTATGATATATTTGTGAGCTAACTTGTTTGTGTTCAGTAGGTAGACTGATCATTGTTAGCCTCTTTGTGCATGCATTTCTCTCTGTCATGCACACACACACACACTCTTCTTCTACTTTCATGCACACAATTCTGCTTTCATGCATGCAATCACTCACTCCGTACTTACCTATTAACACAGGTAATTGCTGTCCCTTTCAACGGCAACAGCGGCAAATCCATACACGAGTCCCTCTTCAGCGAGAACACACACACACACACACACTCACACACACACACACACACTGATTGTTCGGCGCAAAATAATGGCGGAAACACACTGACCCTTTTTTGGCTCAAAAACAAAATTAGAAGGGTGCTTTGGTACATGCGCACACCGACATTAGCGTTACAGGTCACGGGAGTGAAAAACACAAAACAAAAAAAGTGTTTTGGGGCATGCGTACAACGATGTTGCAGTTAGAGGTTGAGGGCTGCATGGAAGAGCTCTGAGGGCCGCAGGTTGGACATGTCTAATCTAGACGAACTGCCAAAATACAGGTAATACCTGCACTCTCATAACCAGTGGAAAGAATGTAGATTGACGAGGCACCCCTCTGATCAATTGTTGTTTGAGATCCTTGGCCCATAAACACTGCAGTTTCATTCATACCAATCATGTTGGAGAGTTGGTATTTAGAAAAGTCGATGCCATCAAAAAAGGACTTGAATGCAAGTGCACGTTTAATAACTTCAGTATTTTCCAGCTTGAACAGTATTGTTGATCTTCTTAGAGACAGTTCATATCGCTGAAGGAAGCTATCCAGCCAATGTTGTGATGCTTTGAATTCTTCTGGGGATATTTCTAATTGTGGTGCCATTGCAAGGGCAAATGCCTGAATATCAGCCCTGCACACAACAAAAGCCTTTGCTCTCCTGTTAGCAATCCATTCACAGATGATGTCTTCCAGGTCAGGAAATAATGGTTGCTGACCTGATCCACACTTGCACTTCCTAGCATTTTCCTCGTCAGCCTGTTGACTGATGTTATCGTATGCTGCACGCCATTTTCAGACCATTCAGAGAGCTAACTTCTTCTCTTTGCAGAAAGCAGTCAGATTCTTTCCCCGGGAGTCCTCCATGATTCCCCTCTTGTACTCGACGGAATAGCTCTTTCTTTTTGCACTCATCTTGTCTTGGAGGGGTTAATTGAAGACTTACGAGACCGGAGTGGCAACACAAAATGGTGATGGTTAAGAAGACGAAACCACAGCTGTTCATTATCAAGTGAGCATGCTTTACGCACATTGTCTGTACTTTGACCAGTCAAAGTACACCTGCCAGTGTTTATGGGCCAAGGATCTCAACAGTCAAGTGTGAGTGACGATTAGGGTTACAGTAAGAATCGTGAAGGACTCCCAGGGAAAGAATCTTATGACTTTATGCAAAGAGAAGACGTTGGGTGTCCGAATGGTCTGAAAATGGCAAGCAGAGTACGATAACCTCAGTCAACGGGTGTCAATATTATGATTTTATAATTCAACACGTCCATTGTGTGTTGTTGATAATCTTAACTGTGGCTTATTTTTGGGGTAGGACTTATATCATGACCACCCTGGAAAACCATGCTAGGCCTTATTCTCTGGTTAGGTCTTATTTATGAAGAAATATGGTACATGCACTAGGCAGTGGTCAAATATTAATGCAGTTAAGTTTGCAATTGTGTAAGCGTTAAGATAAAATCTTTTAAAACCTTGTACACAGCACAGTTTTGGAATTATTAATGCAAATATGAGCAAGCAATATTTGACGCATAGAGGCATCAGTAGGAGTTAACTGAAGATGCACCTGGAGCAGTCACTCGGATGTAATGAGTTTAATAATTGGCTTAGTTTCTGGTGTCATTTTAAGAGGGTGCAATATCTGTCAACATGAAAGGAGATGGTCAACAGACTATAATGATTTGCCAGCGATGATCTGCACCCCTCTCCTCTAGGCTTTTTAATGCTAGCTAAAACATTGCCGTCCCTATTTATTTATTTATTTATTTAATTTTTTTAAGGCAATGCCAAACTGCAAATAATTCCAGCACAGGAAATTAAAACCAAGAAAATCTGAATGTTTGACTGCTCAATGCTAGCAGTCTAAACAAGAAACTCCACTCCCTACAAGTTCTCCTCACCCTAGAGAATGCTGATGCCTGTTTAGTCATGGTTTAAAGCTGTGGGGAGCATACAGGTAAGTGCAAGGTTACAATGCCTTCCAGAAATTTAGACCAGCTACTGCATATACAGGGACAAATATACCTAAAGGCGGTTCAAACAGGCAATGCACTTGAGCTTCTCCACATTCAAATCATTATAAGCAAAATCCCATACCACTTCCTTGCAAGTTATAGGTACCCCCCTTTTATGACCCAGGAAACCCATAACATGCATTTAAGCTTACTGGAAACACTCACCACCCAACCCAATATCACATTAGTGGGCGACTAATTACCTCACTATTAAATGGAAATTGTATGACACCAAACATGCAGGCACACAGATTCCTGGATTTTGTAAACACAAACTTCCTGGACCAGATTATCAATACACCAACCAGAGGCACAAACAGAGTGGATCTGGTCCTCACTAATGTGGGAGAGTATTGCACATCCTCTAGTGTAATGTCTTCTCTGGCAAGGTCAGACTACAATATTCAGGAACTACTCTAAGGCTAACTTCCTACTATTATGTGATAAATTGGCAAAATGTCAAGCCTCCATAAACCCTTAGAACAGTGCTGCCTACACAAAACTGTTCACAGAAACCCTATACAACCATGTTAATAGTTGCATAGAGGCAACTGTATCCATCAGGAAGAAGTACAGACAACTCAAAAAACAAGCCACCCTTGTGGAATCATAACACCAATAGGTTGTATAACAGGAGGAGGGAAATTGTGGCAAAAATGAGGAAGTGTAACACCAGCAGGATAAAAGCACTCTCAAACTAAACAAGCAATTGAGATGGCAAAGTCTACCAGGGCCATATTTAAGCTAAATTTGCCCTCCCAGCCAAGGACAGCCACAAGGCATTCTTTAGTTATGTCCACAACCTCAAAGGCACTATACAACTGTGTGTAGAATTCATTGTTAATGCAGTCAATGATACTAAGCTAGAAGATATAGCAAACCTACTGGCAGACAAATTCACTTCTAACCTTATCCCTCTCTCCCATTTCAGCCTCCTCTCAGAAAATACCATCAAATATAACTCCCTCACTATCAGTACGAAACAGGTCCACACTGTTCTCTTTAAGGCCAAGAGCACTGCATCGATGGGCGAGACAATTTCCCAGGATGCCTTCTAAATAGCATGAAATATGACCTATCAAGCCATCTAGAATTGCTATTTAACCATTGCCTCCATAGCCTCCAAACAGACTGTGTCTCACAAATGGAGAACAGCAACAGTCATCCATCTGCACAATGTTGTCCATCTACAGACCCTGGAAACAGCAGGCCCACAAGTCCCACTAGCCTCATATGCAAATCCATGGAAAGAATTACCATGAAAATGACCAACAATGACATAAACCTGAAACACTGGACCCGGCACAATCTGGTTTCGTCAAGGACAGGTTATGCCTACTCAGCCTGATGGACTTCTTTGAGAAGGTCACCAAAGCAATGAATGAGGTCAAAATGGTTCATACTGCCTACCTGCCTGCCTTGCCAAGACACCTGACACAATAACCCACTTGGGCATTGTTGAGAGACTCAGGACGTCAAGTATAAACCCTTACTTCACTTGGTGAATAGCCAGCTAGCTCACAAACAGAGTCAGGAAGTTAGAATTGGGGAATCCACTTCCACAAAGAGGCCAGTCACAAGTCCCTCACAGATCTGTCCTGAGACTGTTCCTTTTTGGCATTCACTTTTTTGAAGTCAATACCAACATCAAGGGCCTTTGGCTGGCCAAATTTGCAGATGATTGCAAATTAGAAGCAGTCATAGAATCTCCCACTGACACTAATGTTCTCCAGGAAGAAATGACACAGACAAATAACTTGTGTCTGAGCCATGGACTAAAACTACTTGCCAAGAAATGCATAACATCCTTCAGGAAGTCATCCACCCCTGGTAACTTTCATACTGAAAACACACCCTAAGATTCGACCCAGTAGTCACGGACTTGGGGACACATGCAGACAGTAATCTAGCCTTTGGTCATCATCTGTCTACAGTAGTGAGGAATTCGTTGCATGTTGTGCAATTAACAAACAAAGGTATGGTATCTAGCTCCAAGCAAGTCATTGTTCCACTGTAGTCAGTATTCATCAGACCTGTCATGGACTACAATGCGCCCCTTGTTATGTACCTAACCTAAAAAATGGAACTTCCACAGAGGTTCCTCATTATAAGAATACAGGGTGTAACATGTCCTATGCAGACCCCCTCAAATTCCTATCCCTGTATTCTATCTCCTACAGGTTATTGAAGGGAGATCTATGACTGGCATACAAGGCATTGTCAGACACCACTCTGATGGATTTCCTGTATATCTGCAAAACAAACAGCACCAGAATTACCCATTCCAAAGACTTAAACTTTGTCTGTGGTATAAATAGGACTTGCTGGGGAGACAGGTATTTATCCCAGAGACTACTCCATATCTGGAACAGGCTCCCCCCATCAATGTGAAACAGAGATCCACCCTAAACCAAGTCAAGTGTAGCATGGACAACTGGATGGGGAATAGGAAATTCATTCCTGGTTTGGTACCTTTGTCTCTAACGGATAAAGGCAAACTGTAAATGGTTCATCTCCCAGGCCCCTTGCTTGTATATGTTTAATCTCTCAACCCCCTGCTTACATTTATGAAGGGTACCAGCACTTGTCAGAGATTTGAGATGCATGGCTAGACTTAAAAAGGCCCTAGTGATCATTAACCCAGTACACACTATGAACCTATAAGTATATGTATGCTTCTGTATGCTTCTGTATGCTTAGCTTTGGTCTGCATTTAGTCTGCTACTCATTCGACTTTTTAATCTGCCTATAGAGCAATATTAACCTTGTCCTGCAGTGCTGGATGCACATCTTCAGACTATGGCTTACTAGAGAAGTCAGTTTTCCTGATTTTAATGAGATCCTATTACTGATATGCAGCTCAGAAATCTGCTTTAATGAAATACTTCTTATATTATGATCTACTTCTTGCAATTATTTAACTGTTTTTATTTATACTGTACTTGCAGCAGGATTGATCATTGTATATTATATAACGTGCCAAATGCCTCCCATTATGCTCAGTAGTCAATTAAACAGTCAGTTTTAAGGAAATTAAACATCCACTCTGATGAACAAAACAACTTTACAGGTGAAGTACAGTAATCATGTGTGGTATCTCACTAGTGTGACTAAAGTGATACAAGAGACTATCACACCTAACAAACGAAGAATCAATCTTGCTTGTGGATAGGGATGCTAAATTATATGAGAAGCCACAAGTTTTATTGACAACACTCTTGCTGTCGGAAGTCTGGTAATTTTTTGAACTGTATTGATCTAACATCCTACGCATTCTGTGTGTTGAGTAGGGGGTAGTTTGCTCTTCACATGATTGACAGTTATTTCTAACTGATCTGCAAGGAGGAGTAGGAATGCTTGATGCTATAGCATTTGAGATACCTGGAGGTAGCAGTTAGAAGCTAATCATCTACACATGGGAAGACTTGGATCCCCTGCAGTCATAAAGATGAGCTACTACTACTGCCATACTCTTGGTGAACACCCAGGGGGGTGTGGCGAGTTCGAATGACAGTGCTCTGTATTGGTAATGATTGGCTCCAAGCATGAAACAGAGATATCTCCTGGATTGCCTTTGAATCTTTATATGGTAGTAGGCAACCTGGAGATCTATACAGCACATCCAATCGTCCTTTCTCAACAGAGGTAGTATGGACTGCACCATGACCATCCAGATCATCATCTGTTTGACAAATTGATTGACGTGGATGAGGTCCAATAATGGCCTGACATCTCCTGTCATATTTGGAACTAAAAAGATAACGGAATATTGGATGACTCTTTACTAGCAACTTTGAAACTTCTGTTGCTGCAGATTCTAACTGATTGGGTGGAGCAAAGGGAATCTTCAATCTTTTCTTTATAGGACACAAAAAGTGTATGGTACAACCTCTGGTGATTATCCTTAACACTTAAAGCATGAACTAAACTGCACTGAACTCTGCCTGGTAGACAAATTATCCAGTAGAACACATCAACTGGTAGAAACGTTCAGTTTTATTCCAACAAAGCTTTCAGGAAAACTCCCTTCATCAGTGTTTGTAAAGTCCTGAAAGCTTTGTTGGAATAAAACTGAATGTTTCTACCAGTTGGTGTGTTCTTTTGAATTATTCTCAACATTCAGGAATCTGAAGTAATGATTTACTAGCCTTGTGGGTGTAAGGTTAAGCACCCCCCAACTGCCTTCAGAATGCAGCAGCCAGGAAACCCTTCAGGGATGATGATAGGGTTTCTCAGTGAAAGAACTATCTGAGTTGTTACTTTTCATTTGTCTTCAATCTGTGGGTACTCGGATCTGGCACGGATCTGACTTGGCTGCCTTTCCACTATCTGATCCGAGCTCCAAGCTCCTCCCCTACCCATAACGCTCCTGTCTCCCTTCTCCCTTCAGATCGAGTTTGCTGCCCACCCAAGCATCCCAATCTGATCCAAAATCTCATCTCATGACAAGGATCTCCCTAATCAAGCAGAGGAGAACAGAAGCCTACTCATATGGTGAGCATTCATCATCTATCCAGACCATCACACAGCCTATATAAGGCAGGGGAAAGGAGGGAGGGAGGGATGGTTGAAGACAACTGAAGAGCAACAACTCAGATGGAACATTATGGTGAGTACATAACTTCTTTATCTGAAGTTGTTTTCATTTGCTCTTCAACCTGTGGGACAGAGTCCCCAGCTACTAAACACCTGGGAGGTCCTCATGGAAGGATATTCCAAAGCACGGTGGAGACAAAGGATGCTCTGTTCCTGGATAAAATATCCAACTTGTAATGCAAGATGAAAGTGTGTGAAGAAGCCCAAGCAGCCACAGAAATATTATCCAGAGAAACTCTAGACTAGAAGGCAGCTGAAGTAGCCATAGATCTAGTGGAATGCACCTTAAAATGACCTGGTGGAGTTAAACCTCTAGCTGAATACGCCAGGGAAATGCACTGGGAAATCCAATGGGCAATGGTGACCTTTGACACTGGTTTCCCTAAAAAATGCTAAGAATAGAAATAAAAAGTTTGTCAGACTTACGAAATGACTTTGTCTTATGCAGGTAAAAAGGTAGCTGTCTGTGCACATCTAACAAGTGGAGTTTGTACTCTCCCTTACTTTTAAAATTTGGACATAAAACTGGAAGACTAATCACTTGATTAATGCTGATTTCCAAAGCTACTTTAGGAAGAAAGGATGGATCAGTATGCAATGACATCCTGTCTTTATGAAATGCCAAATAACGGGGCTTGACCAATAGTGTTTGAAGCTCTGAGAGCCTTTTGGCAGATGTAATAGCAAATAAAACGGTCTTCCAGGACACTAACTGGAAGTCCACTGTGGCTGCAAGTTCAAAGGGGGACAAGACCAAAGCTTGCACAACTAATGTGAGATCCCAAGGAGGCACTGGGTCTTTAACCAGTGGCCGAAGAAAGAAGGCACCTTTCAAAAATGCTTTACAAAGCTTAGAAGCTAGAGAAGCCATGTTGTCACCTACATGAAAGTTAGAGCTACCAGTTGGACCTTGATTGTAGAACTGGCACCTTGCTGAAAAATACTTGCTAAAAAATCTAAACCGCCTAAACCGGAGTAGTGAAGGGGTCCAGGTCACGCTGAGAGGCCCAAACAGAAACATTTTTCCACTTACTGGAATAAACATTCCTAGTAGATGATTTGTGAGCTACCACCAAAATTCTTTTGACCGGTGAGGATAACCCGGGAGCCCTGATTATCATGGGACTGGAGCAGCCAAGTAGTGAACTTCAGACTGACCAGGTCTGGGTGGGGGATCCCTGAGGGATGAGAGATGAAATCCAGAATAAGATTCAATGTCCAGGGCAGACACACACCCTGAGACCACAGACAGGGGGAACCATACTTTGTGAGCCAGAATGGGGCAATAAGGATGACCGAGCTCCCCAACCTATGAGGTTTTTAAAGAAATTTTGGTATGAAAGGCAGAGGAGGATATGCATACAGAAAACCGGAGGGCCAAACATGAAGCAGAGCATCTCTGGGGGCTTCCCCCTGCAGAGGTTCAGGGTGAAAAACTCACTGCACTTCATGCTGAAAGGAGAGGCAAAGAGATCGCAACAAGGCTGGCATCACTTGAGAAAGATCTGTTTTGCTACCGAAGGATTCAGAGACCACTCATAAGGCATCAGGATAGACCTGCTGAGCCTGTCGGCTAGAATGCTGGACCTCCTCAGAATGTGCATTCCCACCAGAAAATGGCTGCTGATGGAGATCGCACACTCTCATGGCCTCTCGACACAGGGGATAAGACCTGGTTCTTCCCTGCTTTTTGATGTACCAGACCACAGATATGTTATCTGTCTGGATAGCAATCATCCCTAGGGGAAGATGGGCATGGAGAGCTTGCAATGCTAGGAGCACCACCCTCATCTCCAGGACACTGATATGCAATTGAGTCTCATAGGGGGACCACGTACTTTGGACAGTCCCTCCCAAGCCTTGCCCCCCCACCCTAGCCGAGAGGCATCCATGGTTACCGTAGACATAGGGGGAGGCAGAAGAAAGGGATGACCCCGGAAAAGATCCTGGGAACGGATCCACCACAAAAGAGATTCCCTGCACACACGAGATACTCAAACAGGGTGAGATAACGGAAGCTCTAGCATGGACCACTGAACTGCAAGGGTCCATTGAAATGCCTACATTCATAGTCGAGCCACGGGTAAAAGAGTGATCATGGCCACCATAGACCCCAGTGCCCACAATACCAATTCTGCAGGTGACTGAGCTTGAAGGCAACAGTGGACATGTAGTTTCAGAAACTGGATCCTCTCTGTGGATCCTCTCTGAGGTTAGGAAGACCTTGGCTTGAATTGTGTCCAACTGGGCTCCGATGAGATCCAGCACTTGAACCGGGATCAGTAAGGACTTGTTGAGATTGATGGCTATGCCCAACTGGTGGGCTAAGTCAAGTAGGGAATCCTTCGCTTAACAGAGTTGATGCCTGGAAGGGGCAGCAAGGAGCCAGTCATCCAGGTAGGGGAAGACCTGGAATCCCTGTAGTCTCAGGTGAGCTGTTACCACTGCCATCAGGTTGGTAAACACCCTGGGGGCTGTGATGAGATCAAAGGGGAATGCTCTGAACTGGTAATGACTGGCTCCCAGCCAGAAGCAGTAAAACCTTCGAGAGCACCTGTCCATTTTGATGAGGTAGTATGCATCCTGAAGATCGACCAAGCACAACTAACAGTTCTCCTGCAGCAAGGGCAGGATAGACTGAAGAATGACCATCCAGAATTTTGTCTTGGCAACTGAACAATTTGGAATGGAAAGATCCAGAATGGATCTTAAGTGCCCCTTCTTCTTTGGCACCAAAAAGAATCTGGAATAAACACCTAATCCAATCTGGTCTGGGGGGACGGGATGGATTACTTGCTTTTCCAGCAGTTTTGCAATTTCCAGCACTGCTTCCTCCCTTTGCATGGGTGGTACGTCCAGGAGGTGTTTGGGCAGAAGGGGTAATTGGTTGAAAGGGATAGAATAGCCTCTGGATATGATCTGCAACACCCAACAATTGTTTGTGATAGACTCCCAGGCCGTTGGGTGCAGTGAGAGGAGTCTCTCGGCTGCTTCCAGAGCTGAACATCCAGGCAACCCTTCAGAGCTGCTGAGAGGGTCTGTCCGAGAAAGGCTCTCAAGACCCGATTCCTCGGATCCCCTCTGCCTTGGGGGTGGCGTCTGTCGAATCCCCTCTGCCTCTAGTGGAAGGCGAGTCCTAAGCGTCCTGGGAGTAGCTCTAAGACGTTTGAAACCACATCTTCTTTGCCCCCCCACTGATTCCTCGAAAAGGTTCATTGAGGGGAGAAGCAGCAGATCCCAATGGCAGACAAAAGTCTTCCTGCCTTCTCGCTCTGGACAACAGTATAACGTATTGACTTTCCAAAGAGAGTGGAACCGTTGTACGGGGCGTTGGTAAAGGATGCCTTAAAGAGTACCAAGAATGCAGAGAGTCGGAGCCAGGGATGACGCCTGATAGCAACACCTGTCCCGGCAGCTCTAATGGCACCCTCAGTGACATGAGAGAGAAGCCACATAGAGGTGCTTAGCAATTGACGTGAAGGTGGCCATGGGAGAAGAGAAAACCTTCTGGTGCTCCACTGTCATGGACCCTGGGGTAGACCCAGCGATCCCCTTGATAAGGTCTTGCTGGAGTCTAATTATGTGAGTCATATAATTCAGCACACGTACCGAAAACCTGGCTGAAGCATATACCCACTTCCCAAAGCGATCCATCATCCTAGACTCTCGGTCTGGCGGATGGACCATGGAGCTCTCCTGTGCGAGCTCCTTCTTAGTGGCCACTGACACTACCATGGCATCTATGGGGGATCCCTTGGACCAGTGGGTCCTATCTGTCGGAGCACTCAAAATCTTCTCAGGGCATTTGGGGATCGGCTCCACTATGTCCAGTTCCTTCAATGCCAGAGATGTAATTAGATCCACCAGTGGATCCACAGGAGGGGACACCCAGGATGTAGAGGGTCCCGTGCCAAATGCCTCCAGGAACACTGATTCATCTGAGCTGCATTTCTGGGCAGTCCCCCCCCTCACTGATGAAGGATCTCCATGATGTCTCACCCCCCTCGCTGATGAAGGATCTCCATGATGTCTCCAAATGATACATCCCTGAGGCATGACCAGGGGGAATCCTCCCCTTTCTCCAAATCGTTGTCCTCCATGAGAGACTCTGGTGAGGAGTCAATGTGCCTCCTTTTACATGTATGTTTTCGATGCACCTCCTCAGGGGGAGTTTCTGAGGAAGACTCGAAAATGTCTGACTGTTCCCATGTGGGAGCTTCCTGGGGCAGAGAGGCAGCAGGCTGTTCCTGAGGTAGCAGGATGGTGGAATCCACACCAGAAACATAGGGAGCCAGGGCAGAGTCTGAAGATGAGATTCTCAAAGGTCTTGATAATATCGAGAGAACCCTCTCCACGATGCCAAATGCAGAGGGGGAGCGAACTGTTTGAGAAGGAAGTACAGTCATACCACAAGCCTCTAGATCAATGGGGGAGTCAGAGAGGAACCTCTAGGCGCCGACATTCCAATTGGAATGCTCTACTCCAAAAGGCTTGGAGCAGACACCCTCTCCTCAAATCCGGCACAGAGGCTACATCTCCAAGAGCTGGACGGATCCGATCTCATTGGATACAACCTACTCAAGGTAATGGCCGGCATCGAGGCACAAGGTACCGTCGGCACCAATCCCTCAGTGCCGAGTGACCTTGGATGTGAAGGCTCCGAAACCGGGGGTTGGATTGGAGAAGGCGTAATTGGTAGGAACGCGGTCTGCATGCCCCCTGCTCTGAAGGGAGAGGGGGCAGACAAGACTCCCATCTGTATCTGAGTGTGGATAAATTTCCACATCATCCTGTCCATCTCTGCTTCGGAAAGGCTGCGGGTGGACCGGGATGAGGAGGCCACCGATACTGGCCTGGAGGGTTAGTGGCGGGAAGGCGGGGACAGCAAATGGATCCGAAGCTACTCTGGCTCTATGGAGAAGCGAGGGAAACTAGAGTCGGGGAGACTCTGGTCACAGGGCCGAGAGAACCTTGGCTGAGGGAACTGGCGGAAGCTGAGCAATCAGGGGATCACTTCCCCGGCCTGTCCCGGTGTCTATGTTTGTCCCCGCCCCGGACCTCTTGGTGGGAGTTTAAGTCCCAGAGGCCGGGGTGGATACAGAAGTAGTAGTCGGGGTTGAGGAGACCTTGTCCCCGGAGGTAGGGGGGAGGAGCCCTTTTACAATTAGCTTGTTCCTCCTGTCCATCAATGCATGGAGGTTGAAGCCCGTGCAGATGGAACAGGGGGACTCGAGGTAGAAAGCCCCTAGACATACTATGCATAGAGTGTGGCCATCAGTTGGGGAGAGCTTATGGCCACACTTTATGCACTTTCTGAAGCCTGATTTGGGATTCTGTAATTAAATCAAAAGGTGCTTCAACAAAGTATTAGTTTAAGGGTATGCACACTCATGTGACCAGCTTATTGTACTTTTTTTATATTTTTTCCCCCTAACAGATTTGTTTGTTTTTCAACTGAATTGTACAGATTATAGGTCACAGTAAAGGTGGGAAAAGTTTTGAAATGATTTATTGTGGTGTCATCTTTTTATATCACAAAAATCTGGTATTTTAACAAGACTGTGTACAGTTTTTATATCCACTGTATAAGCTGGAGTACATAAAACATTTAAACACATGCACTGAAGTATAACAGTTTTGTTCAAATGCCATCTACACAAATTTCCAAATAAGCACTTTTGCCAGGATGAAGGCCCCATGCAAACTCCCCACACCTCCTTAATTTATTATTTTCTCTCTGAGATCATACCACATCTCTGAAACAGCAATCCAAGAGCATACAAAAAAATCTATCTCTCTCCGCCAGGCACTTCAATTTCTGAGCCACAGGGTGCACACAGGTTATAAGCAGCTACACTTTGCTACAGTGTGAAGTGACCAAACAGACATAATCAAAAGATCATTGCCTGAAAATGTCTCAGTTTAGTTGTAATTCATAATAATCAGTCATATGGTAATGCATTCAAGAAAGATCAACAGGATGGAAACAGAAAAGGTAAAAATGTTAAACCAGCATAGTGGTACAGATAGATGAAGCCATAATTATGTTGAAAGCAACTAGAGTTTGAAGACTGGAGAACTGTTAGGGAAGGATGGGAGTGAGGTTGTTGCCTTCTTGGTCATCCTGGGGGGAGGAAGGAAGATCCGACTCACTCCATGGAGCTTAAACCTGGTAAGCTTGTACTGCCATATGACAACACACACTAAGGCAAGGAATTCTGTGTGTGGTGGCATGCTTTTCCTCATACTGTAGCTAGAGTGGGGCTACAGTGGAACTCAGACTAGCCACTGCAGGGAAGAGGGGTGCATTTTCAGAGAGACAGACCAGACCATCCTATAAGACTAGAAAGACAGCCTGCTCCTACCTCCGGGCTCTCAGCACAGAGTAAATGAGCTCACTGGGGGTTCCAAGTAGGAACGAATGAGCCTAAGAGGAATTGCCTTGCCTGCATTTGGGTGGACAAAAAAAAAGGATTTTACTGCTGTACCATACTTTTATAAATAATGATGCAGTCTGTCATAAAATACTGAATAGTGCTTTTAGAATGATCAACAGCATGTTTTTCATAACACCCGATGCTCTTGAGAAACTGGAGTAACTGCTGGAAAGTACAGTTGTGTAAGCTGAATTTACAGTAACAGTAGATGTTCAAATGATCACTGCTGCATTAGCCTTAGCTGTATGGCAGGCCAGCTTCCAGAGCTTCATGGCACCTCTTATGTGCCCAAACTGTCAAGCAGCTTGAGCTCACTAAAAGACAAGTTTGGAAGGAAAACCCTTTATAGTTTTCCTGCCAGCAGAGAGAGGGAGGCTGTGCCCTGAAAGGACAATACTAGAACAAGTAAAGACATATCTATACCTTGGCATGAAAACACACAAAAAAAAAGTTGGATGAACGAAGCGAGCGGCCACTGCAGGAATGATCATTCAAACATTTATTATTATGGTAAGTTTACTTGCACAACTGTACTATGTTCATCATATTGATCACTGCTGCAGTATCCTTAGGTATATGGGTAGATTACCTTAGCTAGCTATATTTGAGAGGTGGAAAAAGAAATGTCCACGAGCCCCAGGAGAATGGTAGTAGCAAAGCTTGATCTAGACCTAGAGAAGTGCGTACAGACGACTAAATAACAGCTTCTAGAATTCTTCTAGAATCCAATCCCTTCCAAAAAGCCACAGATGAAGTCAAAACCCTTGTAGAGTGGGTGATGACCCTGCCTGGAAAAGATTTGTTACAGTATGTATAACAAAAGGTAACAGACTTAGACAGCCATTTGAAAATACTGTTTTGGCACAGGTTGTCCCTTCTTACCTTCACAAGAAATGAACAATTTTTCTGAAGATCTGAAAGATTTAGTTCTGTCAAGACAGTCACCAAGTTGTCTGAGGACATCCAAGGTATGGAGTATCCTTTCTTCCTCATTTTTAGGTATAGGAAAGAAAATGCAGAGATAGATAGTTTGGCTTAAAGAAAATTTAGATACCATTTTAAGCATAAAAACATATTAGTTCTTAAAGAAACCCTGTACCCATGAAAAATGAGATAGGGTTGATTCACCACAACTCAGATACCCTACTTGCAGAGGTTAGAGCAATCAGTACAACTGTTTTCCATGTTACAAACTTCAAGTAAGCCATATTAGCTGGTTCAAATGAAGCACAGTTTAGCTTCTCTAACACAAAATTAAGATCTCAAGGAAAGACCACCGGTTTTCTAGTAGGCCTCTTATTCAAAACACCTTTCAAGAATAGTTTGACATGAGACTGCATTGAAAGAAGACGACCCATGGACAGACATGCTGAAATGGCCAATAAGTGAATTTGTTAAAAGAATGATAGTAACTCATACAAATATTGTAAAAAAAAGAGAACAATGAATGGATGCTGGTTATGTTGCTGGCACCGACTAGAAAATCTTTTCCATTTGCTAATGCATCATTTTTTAGTAGCAAGCTTTTTTGCCTCCATTAGAATCTGCCACATGTCCTCAAAAAAGCAGCTGCCTAAAAGAAATCAAGATATTAACATGCAGGCAGACAACTTGAAGATGACTGATGTTGGGGTGTATCAAACACGCTGGTCTTTTTTAAGTAGATCCAGCCCGTGAGAAAGCTTGTGGTAATTGCTCCTGGCCATTTCCAAAAGAGGGAAGAGCCACATTTACTTGGGTCAGAAGGGAGTCCGCACAGTGATTGCAGGGGAGTCATCCTGAATCTTCAGAAGTACACCGGATATAAGTGGGAAAAGGGTGGAAAGACACATAGGAACATTCCTGTCCAAAAAAAAGAAATGCCATCCATCCTCCAGGCCTTCTTGCATGCAGTCCTGGAACAGGACTTTGCCAGTTGATTCTTAAGAAAGGAGGCAAAGAGGTCTACTTGTGGAATTTCAAAAAGATGGATCACATCTTGAAAAAACCCTGATCTACATTCCATTCATGGTGGACTGCGCTGGTAGTGCTCATCTTGTCTGCCAAACAATTTTGCTTTGACTCAATGCATCTGTCCTTGGTGTTCCAAATGTCCTGCACTTTTATATCTCCTGAAAATGCTCCCCAAAGTCTGAAGCATTTGTGGTGACTGACTGTTTTGGAGCAGGAAGAGAGAAGAAGAGACCTGGATTTAAGGATATCTGTTGTCTCCACCAAAAGATTTCTCTCCTGACAAACCACAGCAGTTTGATCTGAAAATATAAGAGGTGTGGATGCTGGGACCAGAGAGATTCCAGATACCACTGTATGTGTCTTGTCATAGGTATCATAGGAATTATAGATGCCATAAGACAAAAAATCCTGAGGTATTCCCTTGCAGTGACCAAATTCGGAATGAAAACCTTAGAAACAGATCTAAATAAATATCTATGGTTTGCTTGTGAAAGCAAAGCCCTTTGATCTGAGGTGTCTAGTTGATATGTTAGCAACATAATATTGTGTGAGGGAGTCAAGAAAGTCTTCTGAATGACTTTCAAGATGGCCACACACTGAACAGCAGCTTAATTTCAGTTCTCCCAGTGTGAAAACAGAAATTCAGAACAGAGAGCCAGTAAACTTGTATTTTGGGGTAAATTTCAGTGACTGGCAAGTAAGTGCACTGTCTAGATGCCAGCAAAAACAGAAATTTAAACAACCTGAAGGAAAATGAATCACAAAAGTTGAGGAAAAAATACTGACTGGGAAAAATTCTGCGGCTGTTCAGCAAAAAACAGTGCAAGTTCCAGCTTTGGTGCAAGACAGTAACCTAGAGGAAAAAATAAGTTGAATGTACTCAGAGCTGATTAAAATAAACAAAACAATAAAGGAGTATATTAACACACATAAAAGTTTGGAAAAAATGAAAGAAGCTTTAAACAGATATTCAAATTAGGGGATAAAACTGCAAAAAAATCAGAGGTTGAAATGAAGAAAAGGCTGCCTGAATATGAGACTGCTCAAGAAGAGATGTTTCATACAATAAGAGAGTTAGAAGTCAAGAACAAGCAGGGAAAACCTGAGATTTTCTACTGTACACGCAAAGCTGGAAGGAACAGACTATTAATTTTTTGAAAGCACAAATAAGCAAATGGATTGGTATTCCACATCAGGAGTTGTTAATTGAAAGGGCACATCATGTGCATGCTCCAAACCTGGCCATAAGAAAGCAACCTAGACTTTAAAAGTAAAGATGCAATCCTACCAGCAGAAGGAGATGAATCTGACAAAATTGTGTCAGAAGGACAAATTACTAAAAGTGTGAGACAGTGGAGTGTTTGTACACCAGGCAGAAAAGAAGTAAATTTATTTCACTAATCAAGGAATGTCGAGAAGCAGGCATAAGATTCAAGCTGCTGTACCAAACTGTTTTAAGATCATTATTTCCTGGAGAGGCAAATTAATTTTTTGATGCAGAGCATCCAAAGGAGGAAATAAAAAAAGTGTCCAAGTGAGCCATGAAACAGAAGGAGATTCTGCTTCTTGTTCTTCTGGTAATAAAGATCACAGAGAAACTCTACTAGTGAAACATTTTCCAATGTTTCAATAGAAAATGCTTGAGAAACAGAAAAAAAGCAGAAGAGTTGACTAGAACCACCAGGAGAACTTTGCAAATGAAGCAGAGATTGGATATGGGAGATAAGAGATCAAGAGGAATAAAACTAGCAACTGGGAAAGTGACAAATTAGAAGTTATGTACCTACCATAACGTTCCATGTTAGTTGTCTTCTCTCGCCTTCTTTCTTGCTGGATGGGTTCGGAGCCGATCCTCGGCTCCGACTCGGCACTTGCTAAGCTCGAGAGCTAATTTTACCAGCTCGAGGCAACCCTATATCCCATGATGCAAGGCGGAGACTACCCAGATCTCGTTTGGTAGCTAAAGAAATAGTAATATTTTCTTCCAACTGAAGAGGAGGAAGAAAAGTAACAATACTAAATAGCATCATAATCCTCTAGAAAGGATCAACCTAATCTAGTGACACTAGAAGCTGAACAGCTAGAAAAAGGAATAAAACCTCTTAATAGAAGATGCATAACCTTCTCGCTCTGTCCAGGCTAGGGGATGGAGGCGGACGCAAAAAGAAGCGAGAGAAGACAACTAACATGGAACGTTATGGTAGGTACATAACTTCTAAATGTTAAGTTGTCAATCTCGCCTTCATTCTTGCTGGATGGGACCGCGTCCCTAGCACCTCTATCCTGGGTGGCTCAATGGAACAGACTCTTGAGAACAGTGGAACCAAAATTCGCTCTGTCTCTGGAGGCCAAGTCTAATTTGTAATGTGAAACAAAGGTATGAGGAGAGGCCCATGTGGCTGCTGCACAAATAGTGTCTACTGGAAGTCTAGCTTGAAAAGCTGTAGATGTAGCTAGAGCTCTGGTAGAATGGGTTTTTGGCTTAGAAATCAACTCTTTGCCTCTGAGCTGATAAATGTAAGTGATCACAGAAGACAGCCATCTAGATAAAGTTACCTTGGAAACTGGAAGGCCTTTCCTGTTCTCTGCATAGGATAGAAACAGTTGATCAGATTTCCTAAAAAGTTTAGTTTTGTCCAGATAATATCTGAGCTGGCGGTGAACATCAAGACAATGTAACTTTTGTTCCGCTCTATCAGAATAATTCGGGAAAAACACTGGAAGATCAATGGATTGATTTAGGTTCGTCTGCGATGCCACTTTTGGTAAGAAAGACGGATTAGTCCTTAGAGATACCCTATCTTTGTGGAATATTAAATAGGGAGGACAAATGCAGAGAGCATGAAGCTCAGACACTCTCCTGGCAGAAGTAATGGCGACTAGAAAAGGTGTCTTCCAAGAAAGAAATTTCAAAGAACAGGCAGCTGCAGGTTCGAAAGGGGGAAGAATCAAGGATGTTAAAATTAAATTTAGATCCCACTGTGGTGGGGGGGTCTCTAATCGGAGGTAATGTTGTGGTCCAAAAGGCCTATATGAAAATTTGAAATGGCTGCCAGTTGAACTTTCACTGTGGAAGAAGAGGATCCTGAATGAAAAATCTCAGCTAGGAAGTCCAATACCGAATGAATCAGAGCAGTATAGGGGTCTATGTTCCTAGCTTTTACCCAGAAAGAGAAACATCGCCATTTACTAGTGTAAATCTTTCTGGTAGAAGATTTTAGGGAAGCTACTATGATATCCTGGACGGGATTAGAAATCATAGGAAGCCTGGCTAAGGATGGAAGTGGAGCAACCAAGCAGTGAGGTTGAGAGAAGGTATGGATTGGTGCAGTTGACCCGACTGGTGGGTCAGAAGATCTGGAACCGGGTCCAGATGCCATGGCTGTACCAAGAGATAACGATGTAGGAACAGAAACCATATCTGTCGAGGCCAATAAGGGGCAATGAGAATCAACTTGGCTCTCAAGGCGGTTGCTTTCTGAATTAGATGAGGTATCAGCGGAAAGGGGGGAAATGCATAAAGAAGTCCCCGGGGCCAATCTTGGGTTAGAGCGTCTCTGGGGGGATGGCCTAGAAGGGGGAAGAGAGAGAAGAAGTCTGGGCATTTGCTGTTTTGAGGTGTAGCAAAAAGGTCGCAGCAAGGAAGGCCCCACTTCTGAAAAATCTCTTCCGTCACTGATTATTTGAGAGACCACTCGTGAGGCATGAGAATAGCTCTGCTCAATCTGTCCGCTATGATGTTGGATTTCCTGGGGATATGTGTTGCTATCAGAAACCGCTGAGAAGAGATTGCCCATTGCCAAAGTCTGAGAGCCTCTCGACACAGTGGATAGGACTTGGTTCCGCCCTGTTTGTTGATATACCACACTACGGACATATTGTCCGTTTGGATTGCAATAGTTCCCAGGGGAAGAGAGTCGTTGAGGGCTTGCAACGTTAAAAGCACCGCTCTCATCTCCAGGACATTTATGTGCAGATGGTATTCGAAAGGTTGCCAAGTGCCATGGACCATTCTGCCCTGATAATGCCCCCCCACCCGATCAGGGAGGCGTCCGATGTAACCGTGGCAACCGGGGCAGGAGGAACAAAAGGTCTGCCCTGATGGACTTGAGGGGACGATATCCACCAGGTCAGATACCTTTTGCAAGTTGGAGTTACTATGATCTTGTGACGCATGGGAAGTTGTTGAAAATACCATTGGGCGAATAGCATCCATTGTAGAAGACGCATGTTAAAGCGGGCAAGGGGAAGAAGTGTTATGGCGGCCGCCATAAGACCCAATACTTTCAGAGCAAATTTGGCCTGAATTCTGTTGCTGAGAAGAATCACCTGGACGTGTCTTTGAATGTCCAAGATCCTTTGGTCTGTTAACTTTGCTGAAAGTTGTACGGTGTCCAATTTTGCGCCTATAAAAGTAATAGATTGACAAGGCGACAAGGCAGATTTTTCGAAATTTATAGAAATCCCTAGCCCTCTGCAAATGTGAATGGTGTAATCTCTGGCTTGGAGAAGTTGATGCCTGGTGGTGGCAGTGAGGAGCCAGTCGTCTAGATATGGAAACACCTGGAATCCTTGACGTCTCAGGTGAGCCATAACCACTGCCATACATTTGGTGAACACTCTGGGGGCTGTAGTTAGTCCAAAGGGCAGGGCTCTGAATTGGAAGTGACTGGTCCCCAGCCGAAAGCGGAGAAATCTTCTGGAATGTCTGTGAATTTTTATGTGATAGTACGCATCCTGAAGATCTATCGAGCACATCCAATTGTCCTTGCCCAGAAAGGGTAGAATGGACTGAAGCGTGACCATCCGGAATCTTGATCTCTTTACAAACTTGTTTAGTTTGCTCAGATCTAATATTGGTCTCCAGTCCCCTGTCTTTTTTGGAACTAAAAAGAACCTTGAGTAGATTCCGGATCCTATTTGGTCCGCTGGGACTGGCTGGATGGCTCTTTTTACTAGCAGTTTTGATATTTCTAGTACTGCTAGTTCCCTTAGACAGGGTGGAACGTCTGGAAGGGTTCCCTTTTGCTGAATTGGGGTTTGAATAAAGGGAATTTTGTAACCCTCGGACATAATCGACTGTACCCATTTGTCTTGAGAAAGGGAAAGCCAGGCTATTGGGTACAGCGATAATTGTCCCCCGACTGCCTCCGAAGGCGGACAATCGGGCAACATCTCAGGGATGCTGGAAGGGTTTGTCAGAAAGAGGTTCTCTGCTACCCTGATTCTGCGGACCCCCTCTGCCCCTAGGGCGGCGTCTATTATTGTTACCCCCTCTGTCTCTGGGGGTAAACTGGACTTCATGCATCAGGTGTGACTCCATGAGATTTGCGGAACCACATTTTCCCTCCCTTCTGTCCTTTTTAGTAAGGTCTTGAAGGGGTGGAGAAACGGACTCCTATGGCAGAAAGAGTCTTGCCATCTTGTTCGCATCTAGTCAAAGTGTCTTTCACTTGAGGTCCGAACAAGGTCGAACCATCAAAAGGGGAGTTTGTGAAGGACGCCTTGAAGGGGTCTGTAAAATTACAAAGCTGCATCCAGGACTGACGCCTTAAAGCCACTCCTGTGCCTGCGGCCCTACTCGCTCCATCGGCTGCATAAGAAATGAGCCGCATAGAGGAGTTAACAATGGAGTTAAGGATTCCTAGCTGTGAGCTAATCTTATCCTGAGACCCAGCAGCTGACGGATCCTGTAAAACTTCTCCCAACTCTTTAAGAACATCTCTTTGAAGGTGGGTGAAGTGGCACAAGTAGTTCAGCAATCTCATGGCAAAAGTCACTGAAGAAACAATCCGCTTGACGTACCTGTCCATAGTCCTAGAATCCTTGTTAGGAGGATGGACAGGTACTGAAGGATCAGCTAGTTCCTTCTTGGTGGCAGCAGCCACCACCATGGCATCAACTGGGACACCCTTTGTCAAATATTGTCTATCTGGTGGGGCCGTAATGAATTTTGAAGGCCTCCTAGGGATAGGTTCCACCGAATCCGGAGCCATCCACGCCTTCCGAGCCACTACCTCCATAAGAGGGTCAAAAGGCGGAGACACCCAGGAGGTGGAGGGTCGAGAACCGAACGCCTCCAGGTATACTGACTCGTCCTTGGAGGGCCAGTTCCCCCTCTGCTTAAGGAGTTCAAGGATGTCTGAGAATGAGACATCCTCAGAGGAGGACCTTGGGGATCCCTCCAACTCATCCAGGTCAGTATCAGATGTAATGGACTCGGGGGAGTCTAGATGTTTCCTCTTACATGTCCTCTTGCACGGAGGTTCACCTGACGGATCAGGAGAAGCCTCGGAAGAGGAAGATATTCCCAATGGGGAAACCTGAGGCGTTGGATCTCTGGGTCCGGGAGCAAGAGAGTGGGAAGAGACGTCAGCAGGCACTGTAGTGGGAGGAGCTGATGGAACTGTCCATTGACTAAGCCCAGGGGCTAGTACACTCCTCATCACCTCGAAGGCTCCCCCGTCAGAGAGACCAGAAAGTTCCCGCTCCGAAGAGATAGGAACCTCAGGCCTCACCAAGAGGGAAGGCTCCGAGGCAGATGTCTGGGCTGAGCTCACTGCTTGAAGCCCCGAGAGGGAGAACGGGGTCGGACAAGGGCCCGATGCCACTCGCCCCCTCGGAGCCGACGAGAGAGACCAGACGCCCGGATCCCTCCAATGAAGGCCTCAAGGAGGAAATCGGAGCAGAGGACGACGGAGCCGAAAGGGGTGGTATCGGCTCGGCTACAACGGTGACGGTTCCGAGGAGCTCCGGCTCCGAGCTCTGTAAGAGAGTCGAAGGAGGAATGTTTGGTGGATGTGAAATGCCTACCGTCTGTTGAGACGGGCTATGGAGTATTTGGGCCAATGCCTGAGACTTTAATAGTCTACTCACCACTCTCTCGAGGTCGTGATCAGACAGCCTGGACGACCGAGAAGAACGGCTCTGATGGCTCCGCTCCGAGAGCAGGGGTGATCTCGGAGCCGAACGTATCGACTCTAATGAAGGGGATCGAGATCTCTTTTTAGAAATCGATGGAGCCAACGGAGCTGAGGATATGTCGGCTCCAGTCAGAGCCGACACTGAATGTCTAGATTGGGCAGTATCGGCACCGGATGGAGCCGATACTGTGACTGCTATGGTGGAAGGATCGGCTCCGACCGGAGCCGATCTCGACCCTGGTGAAGGTAAACCAGAAGCCAACGGCTTGGAACTTTCAGCCGAAGGCTTAATAGGTTTCGAGGGCTTCCCCGGCGCCGACTTAGTCGGGGAGCTCTCGGGCTTTAATAAGCCCCTTAATATCAACTTATTTCTGCGCTCCTGCAGGACTCTTGGGCTGAAGGCATGACAGATAGCACGAGTCCTGCAGGTGCAGAGGTCCCAGGCAATAAACACAAGAAGTGTGACCGTCTGTCAGAGACATCTTCTGACAGCACAAGTCACACTTCTTGAAGCCTGAGACCTTAGTGTCCTTCGACATAACTGTGTCGAGGAAACACAAGTTGTGAAACACAAAACACTAACACACACACACAAAAAACACCCAATCCAACAATTTAAACTAGACAAGGATAACACACAGTAATACACAAACAATCCCTGACAGGAAAAAAATTAGGAAGGGGAAGGCCTAAGGCCTAAGCTAGGGAAAAGGGATAAATAACTCGAAAAAAAAAGGGAACACTAACAGGAATAGGGTTAAAGTAAGCGTTAAGGTTAACAAAAAACAACTATAGATATGAAAATTTAAAGGGGGTAGACTAAAGTCTTATATTTAGTAACTTACCTGGAGCTGGTAAAAAAAAGGCACCTCGTTAGCGAAGCGGCAAATGAGATCTGGGTAGTCTCCGCCTTGCATCATGGGATATAGGGTTGCCTCGAGCTGGTAAAATTAGCTCTCGAGCTTAGCAAGTGCCGAGTCGGAGCCGAGGATCGGCTCCAAACCCATCCAGCAAGAATGAAGGCAAGATTGACAACTTAACATTGTGGTATTACAAGGCTTTGATTATATTTCTGAAACATGACAGAACAAGAAAAACTGGAAATATTGGACTATGACTTTTTTAAATTTGTAGGGGACTATACAGCATATGCCCTACTCCATGCCATTAATCTTTTGAAGAACATTTAGGGGAGAAGAACAGGAAAGCAAGTGTAAACTGTAAGTAAAACACAATTTTGTTCCTAATAGTAGTAGTTTTATAATGCATGATATAATCTGCATGCTATAATGTTTCCTCGGTTATTTTTGAATGTAATCAGGATACTAAAGCACACTGTTTTTTTTTTTCACTTCTTTCCTTCTACTTGTTCATTTTTACGAAACATAGGCACTGCAACATAAAAAAAGAAAAGTCTGGTCATAAGAACATGATATACGAAAAACTGATGTGCTTTTTCTCACTCTTGCATACAAAAACGACTAGATTAAGGCTTGATCTAGTAACATGTTTTAAGAGAAAGCAAATTCATAAAAAGAACATTAAATAAGTTTTCCTCTAGCAAATAATGAGTGCTTGTAAAAACTACTCTGTATCTGATTCTCATGTCTCCACAGCTCTGAAAAGAGGAAAAAACAAAATATCTTACAACAATTGAAAGAAAGAAGTAATGTTTTCAGAAAGCATTCAAGTATTTTCCCAATCCGGAAGAGTAATAAAGATAGGACAAAAAGTACAGTTGTGTACACTTACCATAAATATAGATGTTCGAGTGTATTCACTGTTGCAGTCATTACATTTGGGTTATCTGCCTGCAGGTAGACCTCAGCCAGCCTGAATATCAAAGTCTTGGATTCCTGCATCGGATGCTGTCTCTTCTTCCATGATGTCAGGTCGTCAGGGGTATAAGACATGCAGCCGACGCCATTACATCAGTTTTTATTGCCCCAGATGTCAGATACTCCCATAATGGAAAGCAATTATATGTTAGATTACACCTCCAACAAAAAGCAAATACACCAGAAAGATGAAATACACTAAACAAGAAGAAAGGTATAGCCAAGAGAAGTCAGGGGGCTGGAGGGTAACCAGGACTGCAACAGTGAATACACTCGAACATCTACATTTATGGTAAGTGTACACAACTGTACTGTTTCACTGTTGCAGTCATTACATTTGGGTTGATTCTCAAAGCTAAGGAAGGGAGGAGGAAGTTAGAGAGCGTTAAGACCAGCTATTGAGCCCTGCAAAACTGCAGTGGCAAAACCAGCTCTGGATTTAGAAAAAAATAGGCATGTGGTAATGCTTGGTGACGGTATGTACAGAGCTCCAGGTAGCACCTTCTAGGATGTCCCTGGTAGGGACATCTATGAGAAAGGCTGTAGAAGTAGATGCAGCCCTGGTGGAATGTGATCTTATCCCCTCTGGGGTAGGTTTTCCATGGTGCTTATAGCAGAAATGAATGCAGTGGCCTATCCACTTAGAAATGGTTTGCTTTGAAATGGCCTTCCCCTCTGCCCCTGCAGCAAAGCCAACTAGCAGCTGTTCAGATTTTCTGAGAGGCTTAGTCCTGTCCAAATAAAATCTAAGTTGTTTGTGCACGTCCAAAGAGTGCAATATTCGTTCCCCTTTGTTTTGTGGATTTGGGAAAAAAGTAGGCAAATGAATGGACTGATTAAGGGCCACACTAGACACCACCTTGGGCATAAAGGAAGGATTGATCCTGAGGGACACCCTGTCTGCATGGAAGATGATGAAGGGCTCCACTGCCATGAGGGCCTGTGATTCAGATACTCTTCTTACTGAAGTGATGGCTAGAAGGAAGGCTGTTTTCCAAGAAAGAAATTTCAACTCTGCAGTTGCAGCTGGCTCAGAAGGAGGTAGAGTGAGCTTTTCCAATATAAAGTTAAGGTCCCAGACTGGAGTAGGGGCTCTCCTGGGAGGTCTTAAATTTTTGGCCCCTGTGAGGAATTGCTTTAGCAGGGGGTGAAAGAAGAGGGTAGGTTAAGTATTATAATGTGCTGAAATGGCAGAGGCATGAAGGAAAGGCCCTTGTGGAGCATCTCTGTTAAGTACTGAAGAATATGTGGTAAGCTGGGCACCGTTGTGCCCACCCCCCAAGTCTGGCTCCAGGAACAGTATCTTTTCCACTTTTCAGCATAGAATTTTTAGTACTAGTCGTCCTTGCCTCCAGAATGATGTCTAGCACCTGCTTACTGAGGGTTGCTATTGGAGAGCTCAAGGAATTAGCCAGGCTGCAAGGTTCAGGGTTTGAAGCTGAGGGTGCATTATCTGGCCCTCCTGCTGGGACAGCAGGGAAGGGGTCTGAGGCAGGTGCCATGGTTCCAGCAGTGACATACTGGGCAAGAGGGGGTACCAGTGCTAGCATGGCCAGTTGGTGCAATCAGTATTGTCCTTGGTTTGTCCTGTTTGACCTTTAGCAAAACTTTCGAGAGGAGAGGCAGAGGGGGAAAGGCATAAACTGAGAGGCTTCATAAACTGAGAGGCTTTCCCATGTGAAGGACAGGGCATCCACTTTCCAAGCTTGACTGTGGGAAGTCCTTGTGCAGAATTTATAAAATCGGTAGTTCTGAGGGAAGCAAACAGGTCTATCTCTGGATTCCCCCATTTGTTTCTCAAAAGGTTGAATATCTTTGGTTCCGGTTTCCACTCATGTGGGTCCATGAGATTTCTGCTTAGGTCATGTGCCAGTGAATTTAGCTTGCCTGGTAGGAATTGAGCTTGTAGGTGAACTTGGTAGCTCAAGGCTGTGTTCCACAGAGCCATGGCTAGTCTGCAGAGAGGGTACAAGTGGGTTCCCCCCTGCTTGTTTACATACCACATAACAGTGGTGTTGTCTGTCTTTACCAATAATTGTCCTGGAAAAATGTGGTCCATGAAGGCTGTCAGGGAATTCTGTACAGCTAACATTTCTTTTTGATTGATATGCAGGTGCATTTGACTCGAGTTCCATTTGCCCTGAATGCACTGGCCTGCCAAGTGAGCCCCCCATGCATAGTCTAATGCGTCTGTTGTTAGGGTTTGGGTGGCAGGGGGAAGAGTGAATGGGAGCCCGTTGTAGTGGTAGCATGCCTCTCTGCCCACCAAAGGAACTCTGTCTTTATACAAGGAATGATAGGAATCACTGATTCCAGGTCCGGAGAATGTAGACACCATAGGCTTTTTAGATACCACTGTAGTTACCTCATATGCAGTCTTGCATATGGAATTAGTAGAATGCAAGATGCCATGAACCTCAGGGTTTGCAGGATTTTCCTTGCAGATAGCTGGGTTTTCGTGGCCAGTAGTTTGAAGTAGGCTGTCAAATAAACTTGCTTCTCTGGCGTGAGGTAAGCCATCTGGGAAGTTGTGTTCAAGCTTGTTCCCAAGAATACAATTTGTTGGCAGGGTACTAGATGAGATTTATTTTTGTTTATGGTGTACCCCAGAGAGGTTAGAAGTTTCTTTACAAATGCCAGATGTTTTAGTAGCATTCCCTGGTTTTCTGCCTGAATTAGACAATCGTCCATGTATGGATATATATGAATATTTCTTTGCCTGCAAAATGCAATGACTGGAGCTAGACACTTTGTGACACTTTGTGAATACCCTGGGTGCAGTAGATAAGCCAAAAGGAAGTGCAGAGAACTGATAGTGCATGGAGCCTGCTCTGAAGCATAGGTATTTCTTGCAAGATTCCCTTATTGGAATGTGCAGGTAAGCTTCCTTTAATTCTAAGGTTGCCAACCATGCATCTTTGCCTAGCATAGGAAAAAGAAGTTATGTCTTACCATAACGTTACATTTGTATTGTTGATCCTCGTTCAGTCATTACGTATAGGTATCGGTTCCGAGCTCGGAACCAAGCCGGCCATTTTCCAAACTCACGTCAGCTTCAAACTCTTGAGCTAAGCTCTTACCCACAATTCCCCTCTCCCTGTTACTTCAAATTGAGTTTGCAAGTCAAAGAAGGTAGAGGCTACCTCTGGTCAAATAACCTAAGAGAAACAGATGGTGAGATCCACTAGAAACCACAGGAGGGGGAAGGAGGGAGGGTCGTAATGACTGAACGAGGATCAGCAATACAGATGGAATGTTATGGTAAGACATAACTTCTTTATCTGATATTGTTAATCCTCGTTCATTCCTTACACGTGGGACAGAGTCCCCGGCTACCTCTATTCCTGGGAGGCTCTCATGGAAGAACATTAATGAGCACCATAGAACCGAAAGATGCTCTTCCCCTGGAGGCCAAATCCAATTTGTAATGATTGATGAAGGTATGAGGCGTAGCCCAAGTTGCAGCTGCACAGATGTCATGTAAAGAAGCTCTGGCATGGAAGGCAGCAGAAGTTGCCACCGACCTTGTTGAATGAGCTTTCATGGTAGTAGGCAACGAGATATTACGTTGTGTGTAAATAAAGGTCACACAGTCCTTCAACCATCTAGCTAATGTGACCTTAGCAACAGCAGATCCTAATCTAGGTCCAGAAAAGGCCAAAAATAACTGGTCAGATTTACGAAAGGGCTTAGTCCTGTTTAAGTAAAAATGGATTTGCCTGTGGATACCTAGGGTATGTAGGCAATACTCTCCTCTGTTTGAATGATTGGGAAAGAAAACTGGCAATTCAATGGCTTGATTAATGGACATTTCAGAGATCACTTTAGGCAGAAATGATGGATTAGTTCTTAGAGACACTCTATCTCTTGATACATAAAGCTTGAAGCTCAGAAATACATCTGGCAGAAGTAATGGTGACCAAAAACAAGTTGCAAGAAGAGGCTGGTTCGAAAGGTGACACTGTCAGAGCTTGTAGAACTAATAATAAATCCCATGGTTGAATAGGTTCTCTAAAAGGTGGCTTCAGATGATTCACACCTTTTATGAAGGTCTTACACAATTTATGGGACATAAGAGAGGAATCTTGGACACCCTCATGAAAATTAGAAATTGCAGCCAAATGAACTCTAATGGTAGAGGCAGAGAGACCCGATTGAAAAAGGTCAGCCAGATAGTCTAGTATTATCGACACTGGTGCTGAAAAGGGGTCTACTTGTTTATCTTTCAGCCAACAGGTAAATCTTTTCCACTTGCTCAGATAAGTAATTCTAGTGGAAGACTCATGAGAAGCAATGAGAATATCACGTACTGGTAAAGAAAGATCATTCTGCCTGGCAATCAAGGGAATTGGAGTAGCCAAGCCATGAGCTTCAGGCTGTTCAAGTTGGGATGAACCAGGTTCTGTGGATGTGAGATCAACTCCGGGGTTGGATGGAGAATCCATGGTCGATCTAGTAGGTGAGGCCAAAGGAAGGGGAACCAAATCTGTCGAGGCCAATATGGTGCTATGAGGATCACCTTGTTCTTCAACCGATGGGCTTTCTTCAGAAACTGAGGAATGAGGGGAAAGGGTGGAAATGTGTAAAGAAGACCTGAGGGCCAATCGTGGACTAGAGTGTCCCTGGGTGAAGTAGTTGCTGTATTTGTAGTTGGTCGGGGATGCAAAGAGGTCGCAGCAAGGACGGCCCCAGCGGTGGAAGATCTCCACCGCTACCAAGGGATTCAGGGACCACTCATGAGGTTGAAGAATACACCTGCTCAGTCTGTCTGCTACCACGATGGAACTCCCGGGAATGTGTGTTGCTAGAAGAAAACGGTTGGTAGCCATCGCCCATTGCCATATCCTCATGGTCTCTCGACAAAGGGGGTAAGATTTGGTTCTACCTTGCTTGTTGATGTACCAGACCACCACCATGTTGTCTGATTGAATCGCAATTGTCCCAGACGGCAACAGGGGATGGAATGCTTGCAACGCCAGAAGCACCGCCCTCAGCTCTAGAACATTTATATGCAGATGGGCCTCCAGTTCAGACCAAGTGCCTTGGACTGTCTGTCCCTGACATAGCCCCCCCCACCCCATCATGGAGGCGTCTGTGGTCAATGTGGCCTTGTGTTGCTGGGGGGAGAAGGGGCAAGACCATTGTGAGAGATTGTGTGTCATCCACCAATTTAAATCCTGTTTGCATCTGTGGGTTACTCGAATCATGGCTGAAAGAGGATGCTGAAAATTATACCAGTGGGTGAGCAGTAGACATTGTAGAAGCCTCATGTGAAACCTGGCCAGGGGAACAATGGTGATGGAGGCTGCCATGGAACCCAACAGCTGTAGAACCGAGTGAGCCGTGGATTTTTCCTTTGAAAGGATTGGAATTAGTTGTTGCTTTATCCTTAGAATTCTGTGCTCTGGAATAGCAGCTCTGCAGTTTTTTGTGTCCAAGATAACCCCTATGAATTCTGTTGACTGAGATGTGGTGAGATTGGATTGTTGCCAGTTTATGGTTATGCTTAGCCTTTGAGCAGCGAGGAAAGAGTATGCCAGGGCTTTTTCCAGTAGATGTCTGGTGGGGGCAGAAATGAGCCAGTTGTCTAGGTATGGATACACCTGGAATCCTTGAAGTCGCAAGTGAGCTGTGACAACTGCCATGCACTTTGTGAACATTCTGGGGGCTGTAGAGAGTCCGAAGGGCAGTACTCTGAACTGGTAGTGACTGGCTCCTGCAAGGAAGTGCAGAAATCTTCTTGATTGCCTGTCCACCTTTATGTGGTAGTACGCATCTTGAAGATCTATAGAGCACATCCAATCGTCTTTTTCCAAAAGCGGGAGGATAAACTGTATTGTGATCATCCGGAAATTTTGTACTCTCACAAACTTGTTTAATACGCTGAGATCCAAAATTGGTCTCCAGTCCCCGGTTTTCTTTGGCACCAAAAATAGTCTCGAGTAGAATCCGGATCCTATCTGGTCTGGAGGGACTATTTGGATGACTCTCTTTCTTAGCAGCTTTCCTATCTCTAGTGCTGCTTCTTCCCTTTGACTGGGTGAAACGTCGGGAAGATTTTTTGAAGGGACAGGACAAAGATCGAAGGGGATATGATAACCTCTGGTTATAATCCTTTGTACCCAAGAATCAGTGGTGATGGTTAGCCAGGCAGAAGGGTACAAGGAGAAACGTCCCCCAACCACCTCCAGAGGAAAGGGGTTGGGCCGCTTTTCAGGAGCACTGGTAGGACTGACCAGGGAAAGAATCCCTGAAACCCTGGTTAGGCGGACCCCCTCTGCCCCAAAAAGAGCGTCTTCCCTGTCTTTGTGTCCCTGTTTCCCCCTCTGCCTCTGGGGGAGAACTCGGCCTATGTGTCACGGAAAGGACCCTGAGATTTCTTGAACAATATCTTCCCACTCTTTTGGTTTTGTGAGAAAGCACGTTGAGGGGAAGAATAACGGACACCTATGGCAGAAAGGGTATTACCGTCCTGTTCACATCTGGCTAGTGTGCTTTTAACTTTGGGCCCAAACAACGAGGAGGCCTCAATGGGGGCATTAAGAAAGGAAGACTTAAAGGGTACAGCAAAGTTGCACAAGCACATCCAGGCGTGTCATCTCAGGACTGCAGCTGAATCCGCTGCTCTAGCTGCTCCTTCTGATGTGTGAGATATCAGTCACATAGAGGAGTTAGATATAGATTAAATGGTGGTCAACTGAGAGGCCACTTTGTCACGGACCTCATCAGACACGGCACCAGCCAAGGTTTCAGAGAGCTCAGAAACCAGATCCCTTTGAAGCCTGGTAAAATGTGCCATATAATTCAGGGACCTGATAGCAAAGGTCGCTGAAGCAAAGGTGCACTTCCCTATCCTGTCCAGGGCCCGGGACTCTTTGTTAGGTGGACGGACAGTCTGGCTTTCTTCTTCTGCCAGATCCTTTTTTGTTGTGGCCGTCATCCACCAAAGCATCCACAGGAAGACCGTTGGACCAATGGGGATTCGAAGCAGGAGGGGACAAGATCTTATCTGGCCTCCGGGAAATAGCTTCAATGGTATCAGGAGCCTTCCAAGCATGCTGCACGATGAGCCAGACAAGTTCATCAGCAGGTGGAGTAACCCAGGAGGTAGGGGGCCGGGCGCAAAAGGCCTGCAGGAACACAGATTCCTCAGAGGTCAGATTAGATGATTGCCAGTCACCTCTCTGTTTCAGGATTTCAAGGATTTCACCAAAGGATACCTCAGAGGGTGACCGAGGGGATCCTTCCGCCTCAATGAAATCTGTGTCTTCGGTGAGGAACTCCTCTGTGGAATCCATGTGCTTCCTCTTACACAAACTTTTCCGGTGGACCTCCTCAGCGGGAGAAGCTGGTGAAGACAGCAGAAAAGGGGATTCCTGAGGGAATATGTCCTGCGGCCCTTACACCAGGTGTCCGCTAGGTGCGACTTGTGAAACCAGTGTACCAGAGAAGGGCGGAGGTATAGACAGTCCGGTATCACCAGCAGCAGCGAAAACCTTCTCCATCAGTTAGAAGGCTGGTCACCCCTCCCCTAAGTGGCTCAGCCTGCCGACCCGGAGTCCCTGGATGGCTGTGGAGCAGCAAACTATGCGTGTCATAACTGACATCCTGAGTCGTAGCAAAACTTTCCTGCCACGAAGGCAACTGCAGTTCCTTAGTGAGATCCATAAAGGGAACCGCAGAAGGGGAAGACTGTGCTATATCCATGGACTTCAAAGGCAATGAAGGAGGAGAATAAGAAAGGGTCTTTGGAGATGGGTGATCACCTCCCAAGGAATGATAGTTCCTGAGGGGTGGGATACCTCTGGCCAAGAGTACCTGGTCCACAAGACGCAACACATCATGTTCGGAAAGGCTTCTAGTGGACCTCACGGAGACTGAGGGAGAAACAGGCCTGTTCACAGAAGAGGCAGACTCGGTGCCCATCTCATCTGACCGCACCAAGGACAACGGTGCAGAGAGAGACTGGACTACTGTTGTCTGCACCGAAGAAGTCATCGGTGCCGAGGTCATGGTCTGCACCGACACAGAGATTGGTGCTTTAGTGGTTGTCGGTGCCAAAGCTGCAACTAACAAAACTGGAGTCAACAATAAAGGCGTCGGTTCCAAGGAAGATCTCAGAAACGGTGCGGTCAAGGTCTGCGCTGACTGAGCGGTCGGTGCCGATACAGTGGTAATGGTCTGAACCGAGGAGCCCCTCAGTGCCGATATATAGAGAAGACGGAACCAAAATCACTAATGGAGCCGAAGGTCTAGGCACCGAAAGCACTGGGGCTGACTGAGTGAGCTCCGGAGCCTAAACTTTAGCCTTTTTAGGTTTTGGTTGGCGGGAGTCCGCAGCTGGGGACGAAGGCAAAGATTTAGCCTTGGTAGGAACATCCAACGTTTTCTTATGGGCTCTAGGAGGCATTGAGGCCTCCGACCCAGAAATAGCCTCTGAAAAGGGAGATTTTAGAAGTCCCTTCAGTAACAGCTTGTTTTTCCTTTCCAACAAGGTTCTATTAGAAAAGTTTTCACAAACAGTACAGGATGGGTCAACAGACAAATGGGAAGCCCCCAAACAATAAACACACAAAGAGAATGCATCAGAAGTAGGCAGTTTCTGTCCACAATCAGAACACCGCTTAAACCCCGGACTACCTTTCTTATCTGCCATGACAGCAAATTAATTAATAGAAAAGGTACCAGCAATGGTACAAGAGAGTACTCGAAGGTATGAGAGAAAAGGGAAAAGGATTACTAACGATGGTAAAGAGAGAATACCTCATGGTAAAAGTGGTAAAGAAAGAAGCAGAAAAACCTGAATAAATTATGAGCAATAGGGTAAGAGACAATAAAATATGAACTTTCCTGATAGAAAACTAATCTGTAAAACTATTTAACAACAACTGACTGTACTTACTCAAGAGAAGTAGCTTGACACGACCGAATGGCAATGCGGCAAATTAAATCTGGGGTAACAGGGAGAGGGGGATTGTGGGTAAGAGTTTAGCTCGAGAGTTTGAAGCTGACACGAGCTTGGAAAATGGCCGGCTTGGTTCCGAGCCCAGAACCGATACCCATGTGTAAGAAATGAACGAGGATTAACAATATCAGATGCAGCTGTTAAAGTATTAGCATTTTGAATTTTGGGATTACCAAAAGGGTGTTTAGAATAGAGAAGTCCAGGATAGGACACCAGGAGCTGTCTTTTCTGGGCACCAGGAAAAGTCTTGAGTAACAGGTTGAATAACCCTGATACTTAGAAGAGAGAGAACCTGCTTGCTGAGTCTCTGCCCACTGATTTGGTGGTAGGTCTGGCCAACCATTTGGGGTTGGTAAGGTGTGGAAGTGGAATCTGTATCCTTGGAAAACTATATTTAAAACCCATTTGTCCTGGGTAATGATTTCCCAGTTTTTTGCATGCAGGGCGATCTTTCCCTCTAAGGGAGCAGGCAGTTGAGCAGGGCTTGGAAGGGTTAAGGTTAAGTCATTGTGACATTTTTGCATAGTGGGAAGTCTTACTACTTTCCAGCTTTGGAAGTGGGAGCCCCCCACTGCTTAGGCTTTGTGTGTACCTTGAGACTGTAGCCCAGGTGGTCTTTTATTCCTGGGTTTGAGCTGAGAAGGCCTGGAAGAGACTGGAAAGGACCAATTCTTAGAAGGCCAATGCCTACTAAATCTTGGAGGTTGTACTTGCAGGAAATCTTTAACATTTGCATAGATTTAGCTTTTTCATCCATCTTTTTAAGGACGACTTCTGCTTTGTTGCCAAACAGGCGGTCTTGGTTTAAGGGAACATCCAGTAATTTAGCTTTAACATGATCTGGTAAATTTTGCTCCTTAAGCCAAGCATGCCTTCTAAATACAGATCCAGTGACAGCAGCCCTGCAAGATGCTTCTAAAGAGTCAAAACCACATTGCAAATATGTTTACCAACTTGTTCAGCAGAATGCATTAAATCTTGTAATTCTTTATGTTCAGCACAGTCAGGAATGAACATCATTTTCTGTTTAAGAAGTCCCATAATATGTTGTTGATACTTTAACATATGAAACTGGCAGTTTAAGGCCCTAATGGCCAAAGTAGCAGAAATGTATACCTTCTTACCCCATCTGTCCAAGGCCCTGGAATCTCGATAAGAAGGGGTAGGGTTTTTAGCAGTAGTAGCCTTAATGCCTTTTGGTCCTTGGGAAATGGTCTCTGGATCCGCAGTAGGATTTTTGAAGAAACTTGTGAGAGTCAGGTACTCTGTAACACCTGTCAAGTTTTCTGGGAGCTGGAGTTAGAGTCTGGGGCCAGGCTAGATTCCAGGAAGGCATCATCTACAATTTCCAGAAGAGGAGGGATAGCTAAAGGCCTGTGTTGAGGGATGAGTAAGAATCCCTTAAGCCCCTTTTTGGAGTCAGAGAAATCCTGGCTTTCCCAGCAGAAATGCTCCCTGAGAGAGTGCAAGGTTTTACCAAAAGAAAAATCTTCTTGAGGAGAAGCAGAGGGAATGGAATCCTCTGCATCAGAATCCTCATAGGTAGATAAGGGCAAATCCTGGTAATCAGAAGAAACAGAAATTTCAGAATCCTGATCAGAAGGAAAATCAGTTCTAGGTCTCTTAGAGGGGGAAGGCTGACTTCCCCTAATTAAAGTAATAAGGTCTTCAGCCATTCTTATCATTTGTATTTTAGGCATATGGGCCTGACCATGTGGTTTGGACGTCGGTTTTCTAGGCATGGGTCGAGTTTTAGGCCTTGAAGAAGAAGATGGCGTCGGTTTGAAATGCAAGTCAGTAGGCCCGAATACACCCACAGAAGCCGGTGCCTGCACAGCGGCTCTGGACCCATCCAAGGTAGACATATCCACAGGTTCCATAGTTGAAGAAGCATCTCGCGGCATACTGGACTCCGAAAGGGTCTCAGCAGAGGCCTGCGAAACTGAAGTAATGGGTATCAGGGGCTGTGAAAGCGCCTCACTGAGTACTGGTCAACTGGTGACTAGCTTAAAGGAAGCGTTGTCGGCAGTTTTGGACCCATGCGGTCTGTCTCTGTCTTTATCTTTACGTTTTTTCGGAATATCGGTAGTCGGATGGCTTACCAAAGCCATTTCTGGATAGTTAAACAGAGTACCAAAATAATCTGCTGCAAAAATAGCCCGATGGATATTTCAGGGGTTGAATAAGGCACAAAACCGACAGCGATGAACGTCATGGTCTGGGCCTAAGCAAGGAATGCAGTACAAATGAAAACCTTTATGAGGTATTTGCTTTCCACAAGTAATACAATTGTTAACTTTTACTGACATCGGTTAAGAGCAAGAAAAAGGATCCCCAATGGGGTACTTAGCTTTTTTGAAACACTTCGGTTCTGAAACTCGAAAATGAAAATTTCAGGAGTTGGCCGACTGGCACTTCTGAACTGCTTCTGCTTCTGGCACCACGCAGCAAGAAAGACTGATGTAGAGTTATTAGAGAAGATAGAAATCTTGGGATAAAATTAAAGTGGTATTTAAAAACTGGGTGGAATAAAAAAAAAAAAAAAGTGAGAGATACGGTTAAGAAGTAACAAAAAATATTTACAACGACTGACAAAGGTTAACTTACTGTAGAAAAGGAATCTCACAGAACAAGAGAAGGAGCAACTGCAAAATAAAGGATTATCTCGATAATATGAATGAGTTTAGAAAGATTGCTACTAAGCAACTATTTTTTTATGATAATTTTAGAGCATAAAATAATGACTCAGGCGACAAAGTAGAAAGGACTGTCATCAAGCTTAGGCAGCTAATAACAAGGAAGATAAAAGATCCTGCAGAGGTACTAGAAATACTTTCAAAATTTTATGAAAGTCTGTATAAAGCAAAGAAATATAGAAATCAAGAAAAGGTACAAATGGAATTGTTTATGGAAGAATTAAATATGCCAATGTTAGAGGTAGATAAGGTTCAACTACTAACAGGATAGGAGGACATGAGATAAAAATGATGATGTATAACTAATCCACAGGAAAGTCTCCAGGAATAGATGGTAGCCCTCTGGAAGTTTGGAAGCTGGGGGGACTGATAATGATCTGGAATTTTTTAAAACAGTATTTTAAGAGGAGAAGCACCAACATCCTCGGAGAAAGCAGTGGTAGCTGTAACACCTAAAGAGGGTAAAGACCCATCAGAACCAGCTTCATACATGCCCATTCTAAACCATAATTACAAAATGTTTGTCTATAATGGCTAAAAGAATGGCAAGGGTGATGCCAAAATTGATAGATAAGGGTCAGTGTGGTTTTGTGGAGGGGAGAAACATTTGACATTAATAGAACATTGATGATCCAGAGGGAAGCAGAATATAAGAAAATACCACTGTTGCTGTGGGTCTTGATGCAGAGAAAGCAACTGACAGAGTAAGCTCTGAGTTTATGAGAAGGGCAGTGGAAGCATTTGCATTCCTTGATAAAATTACAGGGCTGATTAGGAGGATGCATGAGGGATCAGAGGTGAAAATTAAAGTTGGTGTGTTCTTCTCTGATAATGTCTATTTGAGTAGAGAAACCAGGCAGGGTGCCTTTTTTCTCCCTTGTTATTTGCATTACATTTAGAACCACTGGTACAGAAAATTAGGGACTAAGAAATTCAAAGATATAATTGGTAAGGTAAGTCAAGAAAAGCTGGCTCTATTTGCAGATGACATTATTTTATACCTGATAAAACCAGAAAAGGGCATTTCAGTGTTGTGGAGCATTTTGACAGATTTACATCTTTTTGGGATGCAAAATTAACGAAGCTAAAACAAAGGAAATAGCTGTAAATTATGTACCCACACACAAATTAATATAGCAATATCCATATTTATGGTGACAATAAAATGAAGAACTTAAAGAGTATGGATTAAAAAGAATACTGGTGTGGCAGCTAAGGATATGTGGGAAAAGACTAAATAAAAGATAATACAAAAATTAACAATTTGGAAGCTCTGCTCTGTGGATATGGACAGCAAGATACAAACATTTAAGGCATTTTTAGTCCCATTAGTTTTATACACAGGTCAGGCATATCAACCACGGGAGAACTTGTGGATAGCAATTAATAAAAAGCTGAAGAGTTTTATCTGGGAGGGGAATACGGCAACAGTCAAGTGGGGTAAGTGGATTCTTCCAAAAGAACAAGGTAGTTTGGGATCACCTGATTTGAAGGGATATTTCAGAGGTTTACCTTTATAACTGCAATTTGCAGAAGGGTGAGTACTCATATGAGCGACTCTAATCCACGAAACTAACAATGTCGACAAACCTACATGTTTGAAAAACAACAAATCAAACAGCAGATTCGCTGTTTTTCTAACATGAAAGTCAAAGAAAAAAAGTGTAAAACATGGGGGCAAGCACCCCTGCACCCCCCCCCACTTTATTATTCTAACTCCGAGATCACACTACAGTGGGGAAAGGAACCATTTCCCAATCCCCACTATAGTGCAATCCGCCCTTGAATGTCGAATGTGCAATGAGCAAATCTCACTGTGCATTTGCTCATTGCACATTTGCACCATTTTACATTTGGCATTTGTATATCTTGCAGACTGCAAAAGTCGCGGTGGTGCAGCAGTAGCAAGAGGTTCTCCCATTTGATTCTCGGCTGGAGCACCTTCTGTGTGGAGTTTGCAAGTCCTCCCCGCAGTCGAGTGGCATTCGAAAGACGTGCGTAAATGGGCATGCCTTCGTTGAAGGTTGGGCAACGGGCTGGCACTATAAAAATAGACTGCCAATCATTAGCGGACCGGAGTTTTGCTGTGGCGACCCCTAACTGGAAAAAGCCAAAAGAAAAACAAAAACTTATCTTGCAGACTGCCTTTCGGGCATACCTCTCAACCTGGAAACATCAGAAATCTGGACAAGGCCCGTGAAAAATAGGTAGAAATCTGTATGTTGATTAACATAAAATTTGCAAACATAATTATCTAGCACCGCCTACTCCAATGGAATTGTGGGATACCAACTTTCAAACGCAAACTAAAGAATAGACAACCAAAATATAGCACCAGAGTCCCTCTGCAGCCATTCCATTGCCCTATTATCTGGCTATTTCGCCCCATTTACCATAAACACTAATGTGCATACTGCTTTACTTCTACAATGATTATTTAGATTTTATTTTTACATTTTATAGCAGTGTACTAACCAAGCAGAGAAATCAGGTTCAAAAGCAAGGATAAATTGATCCTGAAGTGAAGGACAAACCAGAAGCCTTATTTTTGAAGCCAGATGAATCGACTCCTACTCAAGGGCTACAAAATACCTACAACACAGATTTTGATAACACAAGTCAAAGTCTTCAGAAATATTTTGTCATGAAACAATACAAAACTACTATAAATATTCATCGTTAATGTAGCAGCACTTGTCAGTTTGGGCAAAGGAATAATTTGGCAATGAGAAAGCCATAGGATGGAATAGTCCACTCACTGATTCTAATGTTTTCACTGTTAATCTAAAGAAAGTGTCTGACTCATCCCCATTTCAAGTGCCAAACCACCAGCAATGTGCTACAAAGAAATGTGAACTATTCAAGCTCCAGGACACTAATGTGAAAGATTATTTACCCACCCACTGCACTGCTTCCCTATCAATGTGAAGATGACTCTCTGCTCAATACAGACTCCTGTACCAATGCAGATTTTCATGTTGAAAGACCCTTGAAAAATCAAGACTAAATAACCAATGTTCAGCAATCCAATAAAATACAACTTTCAACCCTTGGGGTATTCTGAAGTTTACTAACAAAGATTTCAGACCCTTACACACGCACCACTTGTTAACTTGAATAAAATCTTGCATGAGGCATCTCAGGACTGCAGCATCCACCCCCTTTAAAAGTACAACACAGTACCAAAAATCCATGTAAATACTGTGGGGGTAGAACCCATAGACTTCTGCATCACAAGCAAGTATACTATCTGTTGTGTTACCAACAATGCAGACTTGATACAAGCAGCACTAAACTTCTCTTCCCCTGAAGAACTTTGCAGCACAAGAAATCTGGAAGAAGCCAACATTTATTGGGGGGAGACAAAGGCCGAAAACCAGAGTGTGGGACACATTTTAAACACTGCTTTTATAATATTAGAAAGTTGTCAGAATAAAAAGCTTTGTTGTTAACATGCGTTTCCTGAACGATAGGAAATCTGAAACATAAACAGCTATAAAAAGAAGCTATGTCCTTACCATAACGTTCCATGTAGAGTGTTCATCTCACCTTTGTTCTTACACACGGGTTCGGAGCCGATCCTCAGCTCCGAGTCGGCCGAATTGCAAAGCTCTGAATCTCAGAGAAGCTCGAGACCAGCCCATATCCCACAATCCTCCCTGCCATTACTCAGATCTAGTTTGCAAACAAACCAGACCAAAGGATCTAACACCTGCGGTGCTAGAAGTATACACTCTCTTCAGCCATTCAGAGACACTCTCTCACCATAGCAATAACTAATGGTCTAAGCATATATCCCATGACACATGGGACCATATGCCCCGGAAGGGGTCAAGACACGTCGATCAGACTCTAATCCTACCAGTTCTTCCAAACACATGGGGGGGAAAGGGAGGGAATGTAAGAACAAAGGCGAGATGAACACTCTACATGGAACGTTATGGTAAGGATCTGATGAAGTCTATCTATTAGACGAAAGCGCTCATCTGTTGTGGTTGGAAGTAAAAAGAATGGATTTTATTACCAGTGTGGTGGTTTGGACTTTATTTCTTTACTACTTGGTACGTTATGGTAAGGACATAACTTCTTTATGTAAGAGTGTTCAATCTCGCCGTTTGTTCTTACACACGGGTAGCGTCCCTAGCTCCGTAACCCCGAGTGACTCATGGAAGAACATTCCTAAGCACAGTGGAACCAAATGATATCCTATCCTTGGAGACCTTGTCCACTCTATAATGAGTGATGAAAGTATGTGGTTTAGACCACGTGGCTGCTGCACAAATAGTGTCCAAAGGCAAATGAGCCGCATGAGCTAAGGAAGTGGAAACGGATCTGGTAGAATGGGCCTTAGGTTTGGTGGGTAAGGATTGCTTTGATTTAGAGTATACAAATGTTATACAGTCAGCAAGCCATTTAGATAGTGTACGTTTAGTAATTGCCATGCCCTTTTTATTGTCTGCAAATGCGACTAAGAGCTGATCTGTTTTCCTGTAAGCTTTGGTCCTATCTAAATAAAATCTTAATTGCCTGTGAACATCCAACTTGTGCAACATATACTCCAGTTTGTTAGTGTGGTTTTTGAAAAAGGTAGGGAGTTCTATAGACTGGTTAATATTCGTAACTGAGCATACTTTTGGAAGGAAAGATGGATTTGTACGCAAAGAGACCCTGTCTGGATGGAATATCAAGCAAGGTGATCTGACCGATAATGCCTGCAGCTCTGAGACTCTACGAGCTGAGGTCACGGTGACGAGAAACAGCGTCTTCCATGATAAGAACTTTAAGAGACATGATGAAGCAGGTTCAAAAGGTGGCAACAAGAGTTGCGACAGCAGCAAATTCAGGCTCCATGGAAAGAAAGGTTTTCTGACAGGCGGTCTAAGATGGAAGGTTCCTTTCATAAAGGCCTTACAAAGTCTGTGAGCCATAATGGGAGAACCTTCCTCACCAATATGGAAGTTTGATATAGCCGCCAACTGTACTCTTAGCGTGGAAGTAGAAGCTCCTTCGTGAAAAAGGATGGATAAGAATTCTAAAATTTTATGTAGAGGAGCTACCAAGGGGTCTAAGTTTTGACTAGATGCCCAATATACAAAGCGTTTCCACTTACTCGTATAGAGTTGAGTAGTGGAAGCTTTATGAGAAGCAACCAGGATGTGTTGAACTGCCGGAGGGAGTAAATGAGACCTGGCTAGGCAGGGAAGCGGAGCAGCCAAGCTGCTAGTTTGAGGGACTGTAGAGACAGGTGAGGAACTCCCGACGAATGTGTCAGTAGATCTGGTACTGGGTCCAGAATCCATGCTTCCTCTATTTGATGGGCTCGAAGAAAGGGGAACCATATTTGACGAGGCCAGAATGGGGCTATGAGTATTATAGTCCTTTCCAGGTTCCTGGCTTTCTGTAGAAATCTGGGAATCAATGGAGTCGGTGGGAATGCATATAGGAGACCTGGGGGCCAATCGTGTATCAGTGCGTCCCTGGGGACATCCCCCGGAGGGGGTAGAAGGGCAAAGTAGCTTCTGCATTTTGCATTCAATGGGGAAGCAAACAGATCGCAGCAAGGCTGGCCCCATTTGCGGAAGATCTTTTCCACCGTCTGTGAATTGAGGGACCACTTGTGAGGTAACAGGATGGCTCTGCTCAACCTGTCCGCAATGACGTTGGATGACCCCGGGATATGCATTGCTATCAGAAAGCGACCCGTGGACTCTGCCCATTGCCAAATTATCATGGCCTCTCTGCATAACAGGTAAGACCTGGTTCCCCCTTGTTTGTTTATGTACCAGACTACAGACATGTTGTCTGTCTGAACTGCTACTGTTCCTAGAGGTAAGAGGGCTTGGAAGTGTTGCAACGCCAGGAACACCGCCCTCAACTCCAGAACATTTATATGTAGAGTGTACTCCGTGCTGGACCATTCTCCTTGGACTGTTCTTCCCTGAAAAAGGCCCCCCCACCCTATCAGGGAAGCGTCCGTGGTTATTGTGGCTGTTGGACTGGGTAGAACGAATGGACGACCCACAGTGAGGTTCTGATCGCGCACCCACCATGGGAGGTCCTGTCTGCAAGATTCTGTTATCCTGATCTTGTGCGCTAGGGGTAGGTGTTGGAACGACCACTGCGCGAAGAGCAGCCATTGTAGAATCCTCATGTGTAACCTTCCCATAGGGACTGCAATTAGTGCGGCTGCCATCAGTCCCAACACTTTTAACACCAGTTTGACTGGGGCTTTCTTGCTGACCAGAAGAAGAGGACCTGCTGTTTGAGTGTTGAAGCCCTTATTGGGGGGAGTTTCAGTAGTGTCGATCGTGTATTTAGGTCTGCTCCGATGAAGGAAATACACTGTGAGGGCGATAAGCAAGACTTTTCGAAGTTTATGGATATCCCTAAGTGGGAACAAAGGCCGATTGTGTAGTCTCTGGCTTGCAATAGGCGACGCTCGGTGGTGGCGGTGAGGAGCCAGTCATCTAGATAGGGAAACACCTGGAATCCTTGTTGTCTCAAGTGAGACACAACTACTGCCATGCATTTGGTGAATACCCTGGGGGCTGAGGTGAGTCCAAAGGGCAGAGCTCAAAACTGAAAGTGACTGGCTCCCAGCTGGAAGCGCAGGTGATCTCTGGACAGTTTGGCCATTTTGATGTGGTAGTACGCGTCTTTGAGATTTATAGAGCACATCCAATCATCCTTCTGTAAGAATGGAAGGATTGATTGAAGCGTGACCATCTGGAACTTTTCCTTCTTCACGAAGTTGTTGAGATGGCTGAGCTCCAGTCCCGTCTTTTTTGGAACTAAAAAGAACCTTGAGTAAGTTCCAAATTCTCTGTTTTCGAGCAGCTTTGAAATTTCTACAGCTGCTAGCTTTCGCAGATGGGATGGCACGTCTGGAAACTTTCTTTGTAGAGGTGGTGTTGAAGTGAAGGGGATTTTGTACCCTCTGGTTATAATGCTTTTTACCCAAGAATCCGAAGTAATGTTTAGCCAGGCCAGTGGGTATAAAACTAAGTGACCCCCGACTGCCTCCAGAACAGGACAGCCGGGCCTCCCTTCAGGAGTGCTGGAAAGGCTTCCCAGGGACGGAATCCCTGTCGCCTTGGTTATGCGGATCCCCTCTGCCGCCGAGGCCTTAATAGACATAGCTGGAGGAGGCCTAGCAGCTCCATGTGCAGGGGTTGAAATATCCAGGGGAATGGTGTCTGATAAATCCTGTGAAACCGCAACAGAAGGTTGGATTTCAGAAGCCGTTTCAACCAGGTTTGAAGAGGCCTCGGTAGAAGGCATGTTATCGGCTGAAGAAAGAACCGCTTGCTCGGTTTCGGCTGAAACCGAGACACTCGTGGTTTGCTTAACCGTGGTTTCGGCCGAAACCGCGGACCGCGAGTGTCGGTCCTTTTCTTTGCGTTTTTTGGTTATTTGCGTAGTCGGAGGATCCGACGGCATAATGTAGGCAAAATCGGAGCCGAAAATCTGCTCAGCAAAGTCCGAATGGCGTCTAAGCGTCCGTCGGTTAAAAGAAGCGCAGGCTAGACAAGCAGCTACATCGTGGTCTGGGCCTAAACAATGTATGCAATAGGAGTGGAAATCTTTATGAGGTATTTGTTTCCCACAAGATAAACAGTTATTAACTTTCTCTGACATCGGCTGAGGCAAGAAAGAGTCCCCAACGGGGTACTTAGCTTTATAGAAGTCTTCGAAGTAGTATTCGGTAGTAGAAATCTCTGGATCTGACCGACCGGCACTTGCGAACAGCTTCTGCTTCGGGCGCCACGTGGCAAGAAACACTGAGGAAAATGGCGTCGGCTGATGCCTTTATACCCGAATAACTGCCGCAATGACGTCGGGTGAAGTGCGACACCAGCCGAAGCCAGACCCAGACTTTGGAATCCGGCCGACCGAAGGGCTGCCTGACGACAGGACAACCCATTTGTAAAGACTGCAGATGCATCCTTGAAGGACATCCACATTTTTCCGCCTCGTTGCCCTTTGGGGTACGGTCTAGTAGGAGTGGAAAAACGGACCCCAACAGCAGACAGGGTCTTTCCCTCTTGCTCGCACCGAGTGAGAGTCTCCTTAACCTTGGGCCCGAAAAGTGTGGCACCATCAAAAGTGGCACTGGCAAAAGAAAACTTGAAGGCTTCCGCAAAGGAGCACAGCCGCATCCATGATTGTCTTCAAAGAGCAATCGCTGAAGCTGCAGCTCTACTCGATCCCTCGGCTGCATACCAGATGAGCCTCATGGATGAGTTTACTATGGAGGTGACGGTGTTAAGTTGTGCTGTTACCTTTTCTGAAACAGCAGCATCTGTGTTACCCTGGAGGGTATCTGTCAGCTCCTTGATGAGATCCCTCTGCAAACGTGTGAAATGTGTCAGATAGTTTAGCGAATGCATGGAAAAAGTCACTGAACTAAAAATGCGCTTCCCATATCTGTCCATAGTCCTAGAATCCTTATTAGGAGGATGAACAGATGAAGAAGACTTAGACATCTCCTTTTTCGTGGCTGCCGCCACCACCATAGTGTCGACAGGAACTCCCTTGGTGAGATAAGATTTATGTTGGGGGGCAGTGATGAACTTGTTTGGTTTCCTAGGGACTGGTTCCACTGTGTCAGGTGCCTCCCATGCCCTTCGAGCAATCAAATCCATTAATTCATCGAAGGGCGGAGTCACCCAGGAGGTAGAAGGTTGAGCCCCAAAAGCCTTCAGCAGCACCGACTCGTCCTCAGTGGGGACTAGGGACTGCCAATCACCCCTCTGTTTCAAGATCTCCAGGATGTCTGCAAATGACACATCCTCCGAGGGTGATTTGGGGGACCCCTCTGCCTCATCCAAGTCGGTGTCAGACGTTAGAGATTCCTGTGGGGAATCTATGTGCCTCCTCTTGCACAACTGTTTCCTTGGGACCTCATCAGAGGGGGCTTCTGGTGAGGCCTCCAAGGAACAGGGGGAACCCTCTGGGGGTGGCTGAGGCAATTGGGCTCTACGCTTGGGATGGATCGTGGGAGCAGAAACAGAAAGTGGCTCTTTTGGGGAAGGAGAAGATTCCCCTGATGATGTGGTTGTCTGTGCAGACACAATACCTTCCTCATATGGTCAAAGGCCCCCGAACCCCTGGCCGAGGGCTCCCCTGGTTCCGAAGAACACGTAAGCATCCCAGAGCCAGGTGCCGTTGGCTCCGACCCCGAGGACGGAGCCGAGCCAGTCTGTGCTGAGTCCCCGAGAGGGA